>NW_012123376.1:5832473-5836222 GCF_000951035.1 Colobus angolensis palliatus | reverse complement strand
AGAGAGAGATAAACACTACCAATTCTGAGCTAGGAAGCAAAGTTTATCTGTATATCTCCAACGTTTTAAATAATCTCTAAATAATCTCTGACAGTGATAAAACTGAATTCCCCTGAGCACCTTTTGACTTGATAATATGTAGAATTATATTCTCTTGATTTTTAAACAACATACTTTTACATTTTAAGCCATTCATTAGAAAATAATATAGCAAAAATCTGATATTTATGGGTATTTTTAAAATTCATCTATAATAAATATTTAAGTACATACTACAAATAAATATCTAATGAATTCAATTAAAATCAGTGGAAATAATTATTATAAAATGTTTAAACATGTTATTTATTTTACAGCAACATGGTACATTGTTGAATCCCAGAAGGAAAAACAGCAGAATAACAAGTAAATCAAATCAGGTAGCTTCTAACTGAATAATATATATATTTTTTCAGTCATTCTCTAAAAGGACATAAATTTCTAAATGTTTTCCAATACTGCTGAAATTGTGAAGCCTCTGACTATTCAGGAAAAATATGAAAACTATTACATAAAATTTCATTCATAACTTATTTTTAAAAATAGTATAATTCATTCTTAGATTATAACTCAGGTATCTATCACTATCATTTTTCTTTTTCTCTGATTCTGTTTACAGCAAAGTCAAATAACTGAATTTATTTCAGGATTAACTATTATATTTCAGTAGAGGACAGAGAGCAACAGTGTTTCTTCTGAGTCTTTTTCATACCTTGTCTTCCTTTCCTGAGCTCCTTTTGTCTACCACTGCTCTAATCTAAAATCCATATCCTCTGTTACATTTTCTACACCAGATTACCATAACTTAATGTGCTATTTTATAATTAATAAAGAATATCCAATTTTCTCTATGTACTTAAGAAATAACAAAGCCCAGATACACATAATGGGCCTACTAATAAAACACATGGGAGCACAGAAATGATATAACTGAAATATGTCCAAGTCAAGTTGTTCAGTTGCCTCCTGAACACAAGAGAAGGCTACTGAAGCTAAATTCGTTTTTGGCACAAATCATTCTTTTAAAATGTTCCCTTTGTTGATGAAGTCTCTTTCATTGTTTTCATTTTTACTCTATTCTAGAAATGTTTTCATGCATTTACTAAATACAATCATAGCTACTCCTTGCTATAAAAGTACTTACAGATTATATGGCTTAACACTGTCTTGGAAACATCTTTTTTTAAATTAATTTATTTTTGTCTTAAATATCTTTTAAAATCTTCTTTAACTGTTATACTCTTGTCTCAGTCAGTGTTTTGTTATGTTTTGGTGAGGAATTTTGTAAGCGGCTCACATGGAGTCTTTCAAATATTGTTCTGTCACTCACCTGAAATTGGTCATTTGCATATGCAGGAATTGCCTTACAAACACACGCAACAATTTATCAAGTCTCCTTCAAAAATTAGTCCAAGTACTGTTTCCTTTCGAAAGTAATCCCTTACCTCACTGGAAAAATATTGACCTCCTTTAAATATTGCTAGTATTTTAAAATATAATATTGTGTTTTGTTATATATTAATTAAACAATATATACAATTATATGTTACACTATACATACCATATTACATATATGTGTTTATATACACATATAAATGTGTGCATGTACACATGTATGTGTATATGTATATATAGAGAGGGAGATATCTATGTCTAGATCTATATCTAGAGAGAGAGAGAGAGATTGACCATTTAAATTATGTGATTACTTCAGTATTATGTAATACTTTGATTTATGGTACTTTTAACATTTCTACTGTCATTTATGCTATAATATTGCTGTAACATATTCTCAAAATAATTTCACTTACAACTACAACTCTTCTATTTTTTTCCTATTTTTCTCTCATTCATCTAACATATTGTGTTTGAAATTCCACATATTCTATCTTCTCTTGGTGACAACACACAGACATCTCACGTGCATGTGTAAATACTCACAACATATGCACACAAATCACTTAAAGGTCATAAACGACCTATATATTAATCATTGGGAAAAAGCATGGACAAACCTTATATTAATGAATCCAAGGTCAGCAAAAAATGTTTCCTGACCATTTTAATAGCTTTTCACAAGGACCCAAGGTGTTTAGCAGCTTTTAAAGTCCATGTGCAAGTCTGTAAAATCCTTTATTCAATGAATTTTTTTTTCACTCTGGTTGGACATTGAGGTAAATATGAAACCAACCCTAAATAAAAATTGTACCCTTTTCCCCTTAGTGAAAGAAGATCCACATTTCTGTCAGCCCAATTGGAGTAAATCTGATATTTAAAACTAAAGAAGATGGTAATCACACTGATTCTCAAAGTACTCATTTGTCAAATGGGAATAACATTATCAACTACATGGAGATTTTATAGAAATTAAATAAGGTAAAATAGTTTGGTAACTAAAAAAATAAATAAATCCCTTTAAGTTCCTATCATACTGCTGTGCTTCCATCCTCACTAGCTTTAAAAGAGCCTTCAAAATTGATTAATTTAGGACATTTTTATGATCTTCCAGGTTAGAGATCAAACAGAGAAATGGCACTCATTATTGTAGAAATACCTCTGTGTATGTTCATATCTGGCCAATCTATGGATGCAGGAAAACCTGATTTTCTACTAGCTCTGTGAACTTCGAAAATCACTTAACCTCGTTGAGCCTAATATTCCTTTGTGTAATACAATTAATAATCTTTACTTTGCATCTTTTTTAATAATATAAATATATACAATATGCTTATAATGACACATAATTCATTAACGTTAGTCATGGAAGTAGTAGCCTCTCTTTTATATGAAGACATTTTGTAAACAGAAAATATTTTCATTCATTCCTCCAGTACGTCTGTTGTGAAAGTACATATAAAGTTGTAAGGTGTAATAGCCCCAATTTGAGAGACGAGGAACGGAGAATAGACATATGCTATGTTTATATCTATTGCACACTGATTAATATTCTGTTAAATTCTGTTAATAGTTACATCAAAATAATATTTCATACCTTAATTTTAATAAATATTACTTCACTAAGCAAGATAAAGCAGCTGAACCAATAATAAACAAAATTCCGCATATAATATATAGCCTTAGGAACAAAAAAGCCAACAAGACATCTCTGATCTGATGTAACCATTTAATGACATTCACAGGTGGCAGAATCTCCCTATATCTGATGACAGAAGAATAGGAAATGAGAGCATAAAAGAATGACATACCCTGGGAAAAGGAATCTGGTCACATTCTTGACCTACTCTCATATGTGTTCTACTGTTTCTGATTTTGTGGACAACATAACTCTAAACTCCCCGCATTTCAACCAACAGTAGAAATGGGTAGAGAATAATAACTGTGCCAGAGTCAAAGGTACCCACTGTACCCACTGACAGTGGTACCCACTGTCACAGCAATCTGTCATTAACTGATAACTATCATTGGCTTTCTGGCTAATAGTGATCATTGGTTATTTCCTCCCCAAAAGATTACCCTCCCAGACTGTAACAGATACTACCTGTCATTAGAACCTAAGGTGGGAGATTTACAAAAATTCAGTACTTAGCATTGAAATTTCTTCTTTGTCTAGTTATGTAAATGCATGTTTCCGCTTCTTTGTAAGAGTCTGTTGTTGGCCGGGCGCGGTGGCTCAAGCCTGTAATCCCAGCACTTTGGGAGGCCGAGACGGGCGAATCACGAGGTCATGAGATCGAGACCATCCTAGCTAA
>NW_012123376.1:5785111-5832193 GCF_000951035.1 Colobus angolensis palliatus | reverse complement strand
AAAAAAAAAAAAGAGTCTGTTGTTATGATAGCCTCACATAATTTGAGTTCCATAAATTATTTTTCTCTGTTTTTTTTTTCCTGTACTCATCTTAGCAGCCAAAGGAAATATAATTATCACCTTATTTATAAAGCTTATCTTTTTTCAATTATGGTAATGTGTTTCTAACTTGCCATTCTTAATATATGACCATAAATCCCACTTCTATACTTACTGTTAACACTTCATACTTGTCTACTGTTCTTTAACTAAAAGTCCTAATTCTCTGTTTTACATTTTTAGTAACATATGGATTAGTAAAAATGTGATTGTGATTTAGATTCAAATGAGGAATCTGATGAATGATATAAGCCTTCCATCTCCCTCACACAAATTATATATACAAACAAGTTTACCCATCAACTTAGAGGTTAGGGTCACCTTCAAGCTTATTTTTGGATAAATTTACCAGCCAGAAACCCTGAATTAACAATGCTGTACATAGAGAATTTTGTAGCAAATTAATTTAAACTTACAAGACTCAGAATCAAAGAGAAGTAGCCACTCTTCCTCTAAGTTGAGTGAACTTAATGATCTTATTAATTTTTCTGTACCCTACTTAACTCATCAATAAAGTTAAGTTGGCTCACTTGGTGTCTAGAGGCTCCTTAGCTCCAATTATTAAACATTCCATAATTCTAATTGCTAAGTACTGTTAAATCATAACTCTCTACTATTTAAGTACGTTTTATTCCTCTGCAGAGGTTGAAATACCATGCAATGAAGCTTTGAAAATCACACAGAATATGCATTTACATCAATGGATGATCATATTAATACATCTTAGGTCAAATAATTGATAGGAGACACTGTATTATGATTAGGCATTTTACATGTATTATGTAACCGATGTTCACAAAACGTTTGTATGGCAGTATGATCACATTTTGTAGATAAAGAAACTGAATATCAGAGAAATTAAGTGATGTTATCATAATCATGTAAGTTGCCATGAGTCAATCAGTGGCAGAGATAGGATTTAGATCCATGATCCATCATCATACATCATTTTCCACCATCACATTTCACTTAAAAACAGTATTTGATAAAGACATTTAAAAATGTGAATACTTAATTTAAAATGTGTTTTGATGTTTACTTTTAATATAGGGTTTTTCAGTACATTGAATCTATTGAAACAGTATCACACATCATTACCTGTGGTGGAAGCAGTGGCAGTCTTATAAAGGCAAGGAGCATGCTCAGGTCGTTGCATCTACTCTGCATGTCATACTTGACCCACATCATCAATGCATGGAAAATGGTTTCTTCATCAGGAACATTGACATCATCACTGGCCAGTAGTTTGTGGAGCTCCTCAGCTGGAAGGAGTAAAAACTCTTGATTTCTGATAACTTCCATTATGTTTTCCTGCAGGGAGAAAACATCTTGGCATAAATTCTGTTTCACTTTTATTTAGCTAGTAAAGCATTTCAGAAAGAAATAAGAAAAGTAGTCAATAACCTTTGTTCTCATTATAACATAATCCTTGAGACTCAATCCTTCAGAAACTAGAAACTGTTAAGATGAAAGCATTGTAATTGTAATTGAAGTGTAAATGTATCCCAGACAGCACAGATCTTGTAATAAGTGGAGGATTATAATACTGAGCTTTGTTATGCCGGCAGAACGTGCTAAGTGATTAAATGTTCAAGTTTCAAGTGTACTGCTGTATAACATTTGGTGAACAGGAAAAAATAACATTTCACATTTTTAAAAGCTTGACTGTATATATATAGACATATATAGAGAGTCAGAAAATGATACTAAAATTGCATAGATAAAAGTAGCACTATAAGATGCACCATTGTTTATTCAAAAGAGAAAGAATGGGACATATAGGCCACTGAAGTCACAAAATCCAGTATGTTCCACCCTGCTATTATCTCTTTTCCCTCCCTCCTTTCACGACAACTTATTTGGCTTAATTCATATTCCCATTTATTTTCTTCCTGATTGCTCCCATAATCTCTTGATTACGCTACCTAACTCTATTCTTAGATTCTCAGTTTCATCCTCTATCATGATGCCAGAATAATATTTCCAAAACATAAATGTGCTCATGGTTTTATTCTGAAGCTCTTGTTTTGTTTTGTTTTGTTTTATGATTTCTCCTTATCTTTTGGTTCAAATTTATTGTTTTAGCAAGCTGCTGTTCATACCTTTTCTGGTTCTCTTTGTTTTTCAATTTGCCATCTTGTTTGACATGTCCTCCCTCATTTACTCCATTGCTTAAAATGACTTTTATCAACCTTGCTGTTCTAAATTTCTGCCACATTCTAAGATTCAATTCAAGAGCTCCCTATTATATATGGTTCCTCAAGTTTCTATTGAGTCCCATTTGACCTGGTGACGGCTTCACTATCCCCTTATGGTATGTAGTGGGTATTTCCCTGCCACAGCAGATACCACACTGCAGCCTAATCTTTGGTAAACGTAGACATCTTTTCACAAAGTTTAAGCTGTAAGACCCTGATTTATATAACCTTGTATATCTAGATCCTGGCAGAAAGCCTAGAAAACAGCAGAGGAGCAGTACATATTTGCTGAATACATGAATTGATAATCTCTGCAGAGAAAAATAGAATTGTAGAAACAGCACAAGATAGTATAGTGTTTTAACAACATGTTTTTAAAACTACTTGTCAAAAACTTTCTTACATTTTAAGCAAAAAGGCTTCTGTGGACGATACATGTTTAGAGAGAGGACAGAGATTCTGTTGTTTGGCCTTCTCTGCTCCACCTCTCCCCATGTCTCCTGGGATAGCTCCACAATATAACAAACGCTTCTCAGGTTCTAGTTTTAAAGCCACAGTGATGGCAGCAATATCCACAGGACACATATTTTAGTATAAAAACTGCAGTAGAGTGACACTAAGACTCTTGCAAAGAAGGCATTGTGACTATCCTAAACAGAGTAGAGGATTCAGCAAGTAACCATTCATCTGTATGTTAGAGCAGTTTCAAATTTATTTTTTGAGGAGAAACCTGGCCTGTGTTACAGTATATCCTTGGAGCTGAAGTAATTTCAGCTTTCACAAAAGGGCACTAACTTACTTTCTTTCAGGGTGTCTGTCATACATTTACATTAATTGTATAATAATAATACAATTTGTAAATAATGTCTTTATTTATAATAATTGACTTCCCAGAATAACTGAAAGTAGTTGTTTTGGCTCCAGGAAATTGTTTTGTTCCTTGTGTTTCCTTTGGGTGCTATGTAAATTGTAGATGTCCAATAACTATTCATGTAATTAACAAATTAAGTGTTCTGGGATGTTTTGCCATCAGATTTAAAAAAAAAAAAAAAACGTTTTTTTTACGTTAAGCTAAAGATGTTCTGAGGAATCTTTGAAAGATTTGTCCATCTTTTTTTCCAGTTACTAAAAAATCTATGCCTCCATTAAAATACACACAGAACTCTATAGCTAGGCCATCAGAATATAGTGAGGGATATCATAAAAAACAGCTCTATGAAACTCCTAGTGGTGTCTGTCATAAAGATACTGTTCGAGGCATATTTCATTATATTTTATAGTGTCTTCTTTATGATGACCCTTGGGAGAAGTTTCTTTCAGGTTTTAGCAGCAAGAATAATTGCACTTCTCCTGAGTAAATTAGTTTGCTTTTATCATGGATGTTGTAAATTATGAAATTCATCAGATTTCTCTTTTTATTTGGCCTCCAGAAAACTGAGAGTCAAACTGAAATCTATCTGGTAGGAAGGCTATAGACTTTTATACTTTGATTTCTTTTTCAGACAGCTCTGATAATAGTTTCATTTAATACCACTACAGCAGTTTTTCTTTTCTTTTTCTTTTTCTTTCTCATCTAACTTAGAGAATATTCAGGTAATTTTGTATTTTTGGAAGTTACACTAAATCTTTTGGTACCAGCAGCATCGTTTCTACAAACTGCTGTAAGTAAATGGGACCTTAGGAGCTGGTATCACATCTTTCACACTTACCTACATATTATTACATAGGTGTTAATTTTTTTTCTTCTACATTTTATTGAATTGCTCAAGTTCTCCTTGCTGTTTTCTTTTTTCCATCAAGCCTCATTTTAATGATACTTCCTTTATGGTACCTACACTGTAGGTTCTGGAAATTAATTGTTTTAACATCATTATGTGTTATTGCTAAAAGAGAAAATATAAATTCAATGAGTTTCTTACACCGCTTGCATATGTTAGCAAACTCCTTATTGTCTATGAAGATCATATAACAAAAGGTCTGGTTGCCTTTTGTACAATGTCTTTCTTAGGTTTATCCAATCGTCCATTCGGCATAAGTTTATTGAAACCCTGATATATGGCCCTGGTAATCATCGTAAGGACAAAATGGATTTGAATAAAAAACTCGCCATGTGGGAGACACCTATAAAAAGTGCAGTATCTGGAAAATGATAGTAGTCAACTGTAGAATCCAGCTTTTCAGATGAACCTAGAATATTAGAAAGGAGTTTAAACCAGAAAATGGGAAATGGAGACATACGGTTTTCTGGCCAGTGAAATCCATATAAAGACATAATAACAGGGAGTATAGTATGTGATGCCATAGTTGAATATATTGAATCTCATATGAACACACATACATACATACACCCATTTTCTACATATGGGTTAAAAATGCTTGTTATAAAGAAAGATTTTGGCAACAAACGTAAGTTGCCATTTCATAAGACAGGACAGTTATAAAAATAAAAGCTAAACTACTATTTACTGTGGCTTCTTCATAACATTTTAAAATAATTTTTCTAGCTAAAAAAATGTAGTTTTGTGTTATCCTGAATAGATGGAAGTTTTGTACTGGTTTTTTTGTTTGTTTAATGATTTCCTGGACTTAACATAAACATATTTTCTAATATTCATTTTTTCTGTGCGTTAATTAAATTATGGTCTTCCCCCATTAATTATTGTTAATAATATAAATATAACTGTTTTGAAATTTTATTAGCAATATAACTTTTTTATCTGAAAATTAGCTGAAAATTAATGGTAATATTGTATCAAACAACATAATTAAATCCCTTCAACTATCATCTTTTTGTTATTAGGTTTAATATATGGATATTAAACTATAGCAACATATTTTATTATTGTTTAAATAACTTTAATTTTGTTTACTTAATGAGTAGCTAATATCAAACCAACACATTATATACTATATGTTTAACTTAAGAAATCTCTCTCTCATGGAAGTCTACTGTGTTAAGACTTATGTCTTACCATCTTATATTCTGTGACCATTAGTTAATTACAGTCAACTCCTAGTCACTGTTCTAAGCATTATGGAAGGAAGATAAATCCTTTGTCAGACCACTGCATAATCTCTGGCTTCATTTCAATGCCCCAGAGGATAAAGAATTTATTTAATTATCTGTCTAAATAGTTATTGGTTAGAAAGATGAGTTCTTAGGAGGCTCACAATGCCAAGTACCTGAAAAAACAAAAGGGGATCCTGGAATTTGGCTACATCCTCTGGTTGAGGTTGATTAGGTAAGTATGAAAAATATAATCTTTGGGTCTAATGTTTTGGGTCAAAGATTTTAAAATTTCTAATTCTGTAAGCATCCTTTGTAAGCAAGGATGAGGGTTTCATGATACATGCATGGTTCTACTATTTTAAGGATTGAGATTGAAAAATTCATCTTTTGACTTCGGAGGCAATGTTTTTTCCTGTTACATTATGTACTAGATTGAAATGAAATTTTCAGTCTTCTATTTCATTGGATCCAAAGGTACAATGTAGGCCACAGTGGCTGTTTCCCCAGAGGGCACAGGTGGTAAACCTTAGCCTCAGCTTTGGTGTTCTCTATCAAACAGCTTTTTCATTTTTTACAACAGGGTCAGCTTGATAATTTTCTAAATCTTTAAGATCTGCTTCCTTTTTGATTTTAAATTCTGTCTTTGAATTATTTCCATTTTCTTGAAATTTACTATAAGCAGTCGATGGAAGCAACGTGGCTCCTTCGATACTTGGCTTAGAGATGTTTTCTGCCAGGTATTTTGCCACTTACAATTTCTTCTTTCCACAAAACGCTGGGATGCAAATACAATTCAGCTAAGTTATTTGCCACTTTATAACAAGGGTCACTTTTCCTTCAATTACCAAAAACCTATTCCTCATTTCAATCTGAGACCTCATGAGGATGGTCTTTACTGTCATAGTTCTACCAACATTCTGATCGCAATGACTTATGTAATCTGAGACTTTGTCTACTGTTATCTTCTGAGGTCTCACCTCAATTTCCCTTTACAGTTTGTTCAAGGCAATATCAGTTTATTCTAGCATGCATTTCAAAACTCCTCCAGCCATTATTCATTATGTAGTTCCGAAGCCTTTTCCACATTTTTAGTGATTTGTTATAGTATCAATTTCTCAATTCTCAGTATCAATTTCTGTCTTACTTATTTTCTGAGCTGCTATAAAAACCATCTTAGACTGGATAATTTATAAACTATGGAACATTTTTGCTCACAGTTTTAGAGACTGGAAAATCCAAGATCAAGGCACCAGCAGATTTGTTGTCTGGGGAGGGCTTCTTCCTTATAGATGGCATTTTCTTGCTGTATTCTCATACGGCAGAAGAAGCAAACAAGCTTCTTCTGGCCTCTTACAAGGGCACTAATCCCATTTATAAAGGCAGAGCCCTTATGATCCAAATACCTCACCATGTCCTTTAGCTTTTAATGCTTTTAATATAACCACAGTGGGGATGAGGTTTTAACATATGTAATTTGAGGGGACACAAATCATAGCAGCATCCCTTCCAAAGGTTATATTTAACATTAACCTAAGAATATGACCTTAGGTGGAAATAGGGTCTTTGCAAATATAGTTGATTAACTTAAGAAAAAGTCATACTGGATTGGGATGGACCATAATCTAATGACTGTGGTCTTTCCAAGAGACATTTTGAGACACACAGATACACAGTGAGTAGAACTCAGTGTGAAGAAATGAGAGACACAAAGGGAAGAAGGTTATCTGAGATGGAGGCAGAGATTGTGTGTAGTTTTGCTACCACAAACTGAGGAATAACAAAGATTGTCAGTAACAGAAGCTGGAAGAAGCAAGAAAGGATTCTTCTCCAGACACTTTAGGAAAACACATGACCCCAGGAACAATGTGACTTTGAATTTCCAGTCTTTAAAACTGTGAAAAAGTAATTGTAATGTATTTTAAGCCACCCATTTTGTGGAATTTTGTACAGCAGATCTAGGAAACTGACACACATCGTTGGAGAAATGTATAAAAATTTTAATTAAAAAAAACTTACTTTAAAAATCTCAAATAAACTTAAGAAAGCATCACAACTATTTCCAATCTTTAAGAATTTCTAAGTTATTTCTTTTATGGAGTAATGCCTTTAAGAAATACTAGTTTTCCCACATCCCTTATGGAGGATAGCAAATATCAAGAGTTGTAAATACAATCCGGGTGAGCACCTTAAGAGTAAGGCTGCATATATGCATATTTGTTGCATAGGTCATATATATATGTACATATATATAGCTTTTTAGAATTTAAACTTTCTAAAAATGCAGAGTTGAGAAAGGCATCTCCCTTCAAGTATCAAATGTTTTTAGTAATAATCACCTTATTGTTGCTGCACTGACATACTGCTGTCAAGATTCTAACTTTTTCAGGCTTTAAAACAAATTTTCCTGGGCTTTTGATTATTTGCCTTGCCTGAATTTTTAATCCCTGTGTCAAAGTTGCTGACTGAACTGTTGAACACTACCTTAGAATTTCAAAGGGAATGGAAACTCTTTATGAGATTGTCACAACTTGTTATTTCACTGGGGAGAATGCTGAAGCTGAGAGGAGCTCACGTATAGTCATACTCATGGTTAAGATAAGGCTAGGATTAGAAACAGCCTTTTGTCCTTAAGCCTATGACACTTCCCATTATACTACCTTGTCTATTTATTATTTGATTTTTTTTTTTTTCTGGTTCTCCTCACCCATCTATTTTGAGCTTAATGTCTGACTTTGACCTATGTGACATATATGCACCCTTACTCTTGAGATGCTTACCTGGATTTTATTTACAACTCTTGATATTTCTGGGTCTCACAACATGATATGGTGATTATGGGTGATTTAATTTGGAGAGTTGAACAGGATGTAGATGTCAACTCTGCTACTTACTGACTGTGTGACATTAGGGAGTTGGGTTTCTTGTATGTAAATGAGGATGAAAATAGCATCCATGATAATGCATTCTTATCAGAATTAAGTATGAAGACTAAATTAAATTTATTATCCTTAGAGGAGTGCCTGTCTCATAGGAAGGAACACGTGTTAGCCATTACTATTCTGCATCTGACCCTACCCTTCACTTCAACCTCCTCTTGCTAGCTCTAGAGGCTATATTACATTATTTTCTCTATTTTTCTCATTATTCAGTCATTCAAGCTGATGGGTGAGGAGAACCAGAAAAAAATTAATCAAATAGATAGGCCAGGTAGTATAATGGGAAGTGTCATAGACTTAAGGACAAAAGGCTGAGTTTCTAATCCTAGCCTTATCTTGACCATGAGTATGACTATACGTGAGCTCCTCTCAGCTTCAGCATTCTCCCCAGTAAAATAGCAAGTTGTGACAATCTCATAACGAGTCTCCATTCCCTTTGAAATTCTAAGATAGTGTTCAACAGTTCAGTCAGCAACTTTGACACAGGGATTAAATATTCAGGCAAGGCAAATAATCAAAACATTTAATTCATGTTTTACGGGATTCTTTATTTATGCGTAGTATATGTTTAATACTGGAAATACAGAAATTGAAAAAGAAAGGTTCTGGCCTTAAGAATTTTACTTTCTAGTGAGGGGATAGTATTATAAGATAATTGCATCCATTTATAATAAGAAGAAAAATTTAGTGATTTGAAGAGGATGACAACGGAAGTGAAATAAAAGAGACCAGATTACATTTTTGTCCTTTCTTCAATAACAATTTCCAAAAAAGAAAATGTTTGTAATAGATCATAGATTAAAAAAACACTAAGAAAATATTGGTGTCATCTGGTCCAATTCTCATTATCTAGACAGAATATCAAATAGGAATTACCGCTATCTAACATATCCTTAAATTAGAAGCATTATTTGAAATCACTTAATTTAATTCACAATCCATGCACTTTTCTGTGCACTGATTACCCAGTAATTATTTTCAGTGATGGGAAACCCATGACCCTGTGAGGAAGCCCCTATCACTGCTGAATAGTTCTATTAGAAAATTGTCCGATTTTTGAAGTAACATCTGCCTTCTTGTAATTTTCTTTCATGCAAGGGCAAATCAATTACTATTCTGTTTATCACCTTTGTAAATGCCTGCAGATTAATATTTTTTATTCTATATATATATATATGTGTGTGTGTATACATACACACACACACACACACACACACACACACACACACGTATCTCATTATAAAGGCTAAAGAACTACCATTCTTTAATCTGTATAAAAGATCCTAATTTTCAAAACCAGGAAAGGATACTAGAACTAAATATATAGTTTTAGCTGAAATTATACCTTCTGAATATACCTTCATTTTTCTTATTGCTTTAGAAATGATAAATAAAACAACAAACAGCAGATATTTTGACTATATATTGCTTATTTGCATACATTTTTATCATATATACACAAACATATACTTGTTTAATTAATATTATTTAAATTACATGACAAAGAAAAGTATTCAAAGAGATGTTAATATGTATAGGTTTAACGATGTTTTCCTGTTTTCTCTGTATGTTGTTATCAGTTCTTAAGAAATAAACATGGAATATAATTTTTTTAAGTGTTGAAATTATATGTTAGCTTCTTCCTTGAAAATGGTACTACGCAGAAAAGTTACTAAATGCCATACATGTTTTGTTATCATACACATGAACCCTCTGCCGAGTTTCCCTTACCTAGAGCAAAATTACCTAGATACAACTCCATGGAACTGAAGTGAATGACTGCCAGTTTTCAGTTTTCTTTATTAATTCTACAGCACCCACTAAGTGGTGGCTCCCTAATTCATAGTAACTATATTTTTACAAAATATGAGGGTATTAATTTTTTTAAAAAGAAGTATTTCTAATTATCTCAAGACTGTTTCTAGTGTCAGAAATAATTTCTGGTGGCCATTCTTCAAGATTATCATACAAGAGAAAATATATTTTTGTTATTATAACTCCCTTAAATATATGTGATTCTATGACTGTAAGTGGTCTCAGACAAAATGCTGTTAAATAGATAAGAGGAGTTAGAAGTTACCGTGGAAACAACATTGACTTTTTAATAAGAAAGGAATGCTATTCCAATTCGGATCATTTCCAGTCAAGATTTTCCAGGCAAAATGCATTTAATAATTCTAAGACATCATCTCCTCACCTTGAATATAGATTTTATAACCACATGTAGTTAATAAACATTTTGCTGGTTTGGTTTGAATATAAATAGATATTAGAAAAAAATAATATTTAAACTTTGGAATGTTATGCAAAACATTTGCAATTATTTTGGGAAAATTAGCTCTTGTAATAATTCGGTCGTTTCTCATACTGGATATATATTGGTCGAAAGTTTAATATGTGATACCTATTGTCTACTCATGTAGGAGAAAGGAACCTATAGAAATGATTTATAAATTTTATTAAAAAAATACTCCAGTCAGCTAAACTATACTACTTCCATTTTTTTGATTTAACAAAACTAATAAACTTCTCAAATACGTTCATTAGTTTGCAAAGTTTAAATATACATGTATAAATTATTAGAGTAGTAGTATTTATTTTATAATTAGTAATATTAGGTACAGTAACTTCCTGGTAGAGTATAAACCTATCTCTTCTGCCTGCTTGATAAATTTCTGAACATCAGTATTTGCCAATATTCTTTAGGTGTCTAGCAAAGTCATTGAGAATGGTGGGGCTAGAAAGTTTAGGAGAAAAGATAAATCTCTGTACAATCTTTATAAAAGCCATTTGTTTTTGACAGTTTAGAAGAAAATAGTATCACTGAAAATTAAATCATGAGACAATAACATACCTATGTATTGAGACCTGTTTCTTTTCATTGCAGTAAACTGTCCAGGGCACCTGATCATATAATTTTTCTGACATGATTTCCAGTGCTTGATGAAAGAATAAAAGTAATGCTCCTCTACAACCTTACTAGAAAAAGAAACTTGTAATGCAAGACAGGATCTCTGCTTTTCCTGCTCTAGGACACCTTTCAGAAAAGTGGCTGGAAGAATCTACTTTGATCTGTAAGAAAGTATGTATATTGTGTCAGGTGGTGCTTGTTCTGTACTTAAAGAAAACTGAAAAAAAAAGTATATACCCTATCGTCTCAGAAAAAAGCAAAAACAAAAACCTTTCCATGAACTAAAGAATTTTATTGTCAACCTAAGATTTATTTAGTCTTTTGTCCTTATGCTTATAAGCGTAAATGATACTTCAGGAAAGCCTGTTATATACATAATTAGAAATAGCTAGACAATTGGGATAAAAAACATGTGTAGAAAGAAAGAAGTCAGTATAGAAGTTACTTACATAATCACATTGACTATTTTGTAGTAAAAGACAGCATTAGCATTATTCAATGAGGAATACATTACAATTTTGCAATTTAAGGTCTAAATGGTCTCCACAGAAGCATGTAAAATTTTAATTATGATTTTGCATTCATTTATTGCTTAATAAAAGGATTTAGATTATTTCCCTTCTGGGCTGAATAATTTACTAGTTGCTTACAACCAACATTAAAAAATCACAACACTTATATTAACTTATTTTTGAAGCTTTTCTTAGCAGTAGAAATAAGTACAATAATTGTCAAAGAAATTCAGGAGGAAATGAAAAACAAACTATAAAAATTAACACCAACAAAATCCCAAAATGGAAACTAATGAAAGCATATACTCTACTTAAAAAAAAAAAAAATGGAATAAAGTGTGATAATCCTCTTGGTAGCTACACAAATTTGTAAGAAATATTTCTCAAGAGTTTGTCAAACAATAATTTAGTACCTGCTATTAATGTATCTCTCAGCAAACAAAAGAACCACTAGCTACATTACAACATATATTGTTATACATGATGCACTAAATATGAAAGTTGGTACAAAACATAAATGCATGGAGCATTAATATATTTTATAACTAAGATGCAGGAAAAATAAACAACGACTGAAGTTCATACCTCACATTTTCATCCTGGATGGTTTCAATTCTGGAAATGGGTGTTTATTATTTCTTCAAGCATTAGAAATGTACAATTATTTACTTATGTATTTATAGGTATTTGTTGTGCATGAAAAAGCACTCTTTTTTGTGAAACACAGTGTTTGAAACATAGTTAAATTTGCCTTCACAATAAATGAGAAAATATTGTTAAACCTAGCGAGGGACATTGGTTTCTTGCTGGGTGTGTCACTAAATGTCCCTGTCCTTCAGAGTGCGTTGACTGCCTAAGGAGGAAGGAAAAGGCAGGCTGTCAGAGGACACAAACACCTGATACCCTCACCATCCTCAGTTGATGACTATTTGAGTCCCAACAGGTTTGACCCACCCATGGTGAGTCCACTGCTATCACTGAATAACATGTCTCATAGTGGATATAGAAGCCGTGCAAGTCACTCTGTTGTCCTTTGGATGCACAAAGAAAGCATGAGACTATCACATGATGAGATCATTAACCAGATTTAGATGTATTGGATTATCTGTACCATTCCCTGTGGCTACTGAGTCCAGTTAAACCTCCACAAAAACTCAAGTCAATAGAACTTCTACATAACCCAAGTTTTAACTGACAAATTCCTCACCATGGAAAAAGTAGTCATGGTCAAATCAGCAAAGATTGACCAGTAGAAAATGCAGCATAAAGTGGTCAGTGTGTGCCCTCTCCAGATCAGCTTAGTCAAGGGTCTTCCTCAAGAGATCTCGGAGTGTGGTTAATAATAATAACAATGGTTAATAATGCTCCCCACCCAATAATTCCTGCTTAGGTGGCCCCCTACGGTCTGCTCTAGGATAGCCTCTATTACTGACACAAACGCTATTCCTTCTTCCCCTCCCAATAAGCCTAAGGATGAATTGTAGAGCCCTGAAAACTTTTACATGAACCTCAGGACTGGGTTTTAAAACTAAGACAAGGAGTTTGCCTGAGTTCTTATGCTCCCCGGAGGAGAGCAGAGGTCTTATGCCAAGATCAGAGTTTAATGGAGAGGTGGAAAGAAGTTCACTTCTTGGACCTTTTGGCTATGTGGTGCACAAGTGACACTGACACTTGCAACACTTGGCACTAGGATGCAGGGAAACAAATAATCTCTTTGCTTTTGGATCTGCGGTTACCATCGATGAGACCCTTGTCAGGCCCAGATAAGAGTGAGTTCTTTGAACCCCTGTAAACTTCAAAGTTATGGCCCCACTACTGAGTATGTTATTAGTATATATGCATTGTTTATATGTACTTCTGCTCATCTTTACCCACAAACCCTGAAAGGACTTGCTCACATTAGGGATATCTTAGTGGGGCATATGGAAAACTATGAACCTATCCAACTAATGATGCCTAGTGCCATTGTCTCTCTAAAACAATATCAGTGTTCTGATGAATAAAAAAAAAAAAAAAACTATCTTTGAGACATATTTTTTTCTATTCAATGCCACATGTGGCTTGTGCACAAAGATTCAATGCCACATGTGGCTTATGCACAAGGCCTGGAGACTCACCATTGATTATAAGTGGTCCAATGCTGTATTCAGTCTTTGGTACCAGAGGCATCTGACATGTCTGTCATAAAGATTATTACTTAAGCTGAAGGAATTTAGTCAGCTGCAACTGATATCACAGATGCAATAAAAATTACACATTTTTTTGTGATTCATCTACAGAGGGTGTCTAGAGTTAGCCATAAGAAAGAAACACAAGCCAAACTCAGGAAGATTGTAGTGAGGAAGAATATATCCCCTCAGTCATGGAGCAACCCTCAGGTGATAATCCCAGGAATGAGAATAGCCTCACAGTTGCCCAGGACTTTGGTATAAGACTGTTGATTGTACAAATGCTTTCTTCTCAAGGTTCATTATCATAAAATTATAAGGGAAGTGCAAAAGCAGCTTGTTTTAATATACAAAGATGACAGCAGACTTTCACAGAGCTCTTTCACTTTCTCAGAGCTGTTGTTCTTTTACATAAAACAGTCTGCAAGACCTTGATTGGCCTGACATTCTACAAAACATCACAGGCATCCACTCTGTTGATAATGTCACCATGGTAATTGTATTCACTCAATAGAAACTAACAATTATTCTACACAACCTGGTTATACACATGTATGCCAAAAGTGGAGAGATTCATTTTATGATTTTCAAGAATCTTCTGCATCTGTATACTTTTCATTAATTATTTAGTCTGGAGCATAGCAGTAGAGCTCCTCTAGGTAAAGAGCAATGTCCAACCAGAAAAAAAAATGAGGCACAAAATTTATTGGAAATCTTTGAATTTTGAAAGCACCTAGAAATATGATTCAACTCTATTTGTTGCGTTGCTCTTCAGACTATCTATTTCTAACGGGGCAAGGGCAAGCAAATCCAAGTGGTTATGCAAGCTCCCCTGAAGTTTGTACAATATGACGTGCAAATCAGTTAGTTCTGGAAGTATACATGGGGATAAGAATGTTGGGAAAAGAAACAAGCTACTTTTATTGATAAAATCCTGGTTCACTCATTTAAAATTCTGTGGCAAGGTCATCCTCTGCAAAAGGAATACATGCCTATTCTTCATCGCAATCTTGCAGTCTTAAATAGGGCCCCTTACAACAAATTTGTGAAAAAGGAGAGAATTCAGTCCTAGGTGAGAAGTGCATTAGCATGATATATTGATGCTAATCATGACAGTTATACAAGGAAATCCATCTTGTAGGCATAGCTGTGAACAGCACACTTGGATGCCTACTCTGTATGAAGAAAAAGTGAGACGGCCTAAGTTAGGAACATGCACGGCTTTCTAGGCAAGGAGGTCTGGGATAACCAAATGGCAATCCTGGAGTGATCACAAAGTATCTTTCTTGAGTGCTTAGCAGACAGTGTCCAATCGAGAGGAGGCTCTCCACAATCGGGTATACAGAATAATTTTTAGTATGAACAAGAGCAATTTTCACTCTTTAGCCATTTCAAAGTTGCTACAATAGGCCCACAAGCAGAGGACCATGACAGCAAAATGGAAGTTATGAATGGACCTAAAAATATGAGCTTTCCCTCACAAAGCCTAGCTGAACTTACTGTAACATTGTTAATTCTTAATATGGCACACTTCTTTAGGAGAGATAGGCCAGCTGTTGGAAGTAAACTACATAGGTCTCCTTCAACCTTGGAGTGGGGCAGACGTTTATGTTTTCTGGAATAGATAAATACTCTGGATATGGGTTTCCCTCTATGCCCTTCAATAACATTGGATTGCCTATAAAATTTCTGAATCATTGGTATCATATACTTAAAAAATATTCCTTATGAACATATTTTATGACAAATACAGTACAACAATGGGCTCATGCACATAATATTCATTGTTCTCATCATATACCTCATGAAAGTTCACGTTAAACACCAGCTTTGAATATAGCTCAATGCATGGTGCAGCATGGTTCTCCAATATACAGCAAGTGAATTAAACCAACAGCTGACATTTGGTTACGTATCCCCAGTTGTTAGAATTTACGGATAAGGGAAACAAAATGTGGATTTAGGATTAGCCTTATTTACCATTGTTCCCAGTAATCCACTTACGAATGTGTCCTTTGTTTTCCCATACCTTTAGGATTTGTAGAGCAAGAGATGCTGGGTTTTAGTGGAAAGGGCACTTTTGCTGGCAGGCACAGTAAGAGTTTTACTACACTAGGATCTAGAATATAAACCAGCCCAACAGAGTTGATTAACATAATTTGGAAGAGACAGACATCATGGACAGAGGGATAAACTCTGACCTGTGAGAAAAAGAGACAAGATTATTTGGCAGATAATTCGTTTCCTTTCATCCCATTGATTGACAGCTCTACATCACAGTAGTTCCATGTAGCCTGTTTAGAAGGTATCTGTCCTTATAAACTACTAACTCCATTTTCTTATTAATTTGTGAACAGCTGAGAATACATCACCTTGCATTCGATTTCCCTACTTTCTGTCCTCCTTTCCTGTTTCCCCTCAAATTTGTAGTCCTGAGAGTGTGTATCTCCCAAAAAACTTTGTGCATTAGCTTCTGTCTTTGGTTCTGTTCCAGGGAAAACATACATCTTTCCTTTCGTGAAATAATCAATTATTTATCTAATTATTACCATAAACAGAAACAAGAAACTCATGTCATGTTTACATATGTAAGACACTGTACATGCAAATAGAATAGAATGGAAACAACATTTACAGAGCATCAGTTAAATGCAAAGACTTATTTGGTTAATGTATATTATGATATTTTGGTTAACATATTTTAATTCTTAATTGTGAAAACAGGAAAAAACAGTGAAAAAGAATCCACATCACAAGAAAATGCCCTGTCATTATCAAGAATATAAACGTAACTAATATTTATTTTACCATGCAGGCACTTTAACCTAAGTCACCTTTACACTTAACTATGTTTTTTGGTATAGTACTAAGGACTAGAGTAGGTAAATCAATTTCCAATAATGAGTTGAAGGATAAATTAAATGTAACAATGAAGGAAGAGTTGCAGACAATTTGAAAGAAGTATCTATGATATGCTTGGGTGACAATGATGACTCTGGTCAGGGGTAGACAGATTACATGTTTTTGGCAAAAGAAAACAAAAAAATAGCAGAAAGTGTTTAGGGGCAAGAGTATTTTCAGTCAAGCGATGTGTTTACAATGTTGTTGTAACATTTTAAAGGGTAAATAGTGAAGAAGTTTTTGAATGCTAACCTAAATTTTGAAACAAATTTGCAATGTGGTTGCAAAATAAATTGATGATATCTGTTGCAGTAATGGAAAAGTTCAGGAGATAGTTAACATATTGTCGAGCATAATGAGTGTGATTTTTTTTTTTTTTTTACAGAGTCTCACTTTTGTTGCCCAGGCTGGAGTGCAATGGCACAATCTCGGCTCAACGCAACCTCTGCCTCCCGGGTTCAAGCGATTCTCCTGCCTCAGCGTCCTGAGCAGCTGGGGTTACAGGCATGTACCACCTTGTCTGGCTAATTTTTTTTTGTATTTTTAGTAGAGGCAGGGTTTCTCCATCTTGGTCAGGCTGGTCTTGAACTCCCAACCTCAGGTGATCTGCCCGCCTCAGCCTCCCAGAGTGCTGGGATTACAGGCGTGAGCCACCATGCCCAGCCCATAATGAGTTTGTATAAGACTTGTCGCTTTTGAAATGATAAGGCAGAATATATTGGAAATATTTGACAGAAAGCCAGAAATTTAAGTTCATGAAAGGTAAGTATTGAACAGATATGATCTGGAGACTTCTTAATTGATGGAGTTTTAAATTTCTTTCATGTTTGTCCAATATGGGTTGGTTCTAGAACAGGAGGAAAAGGCGATTCTCATGAGATAGAGAAGCAACAACAGGAACATTTTAAGGAGAGGTTAATTAATAAAAAGAGAAAGCTCATGGACAATAGGAACTGAGAAAAAGGACATAGATTTATCATGGTATATTTGAAGAGTATTCTCAGTCAAGTGATGTGTTTACAATCTCATTGTAACATTTTAAAGGGTAGATAGTGAAGAATTAAAATAATTTTGGAGAACTACAGTACTGAAAGAGAGAATTCAATACCATAGCTTTTCCATTATATACATAATGAAAAGTATGTATGATTGCTTGTTGTACATTTCCAATATATTGTGCCTTATCATCTTAAAAGCAACAAGTCTTATTAAAGGATCTATTATGGAGGATCTGTTCAAATAGATGGATCCTCGATGGTCTCCCTGTGACTAACTGAAGAGAGCTGAAGCAGAAGTAAGCAGCCATGGCTAGGTGAGGGATTGGCCATGTACTCTAAGTTCTCAGAAAGGTGTCGTAAAAGTATCACAGGACCACTCTTTCTGTAATGAAGCCAAACCAGTTCCTGCTGCCTGGGCCAAGATAAACTGCAGCCAGAACCCGCCATACCCCACTTGCCTTTTGAAAGAAATATCTCACAGAGATTTCTGGTTTGAGGCTTGGAAACCAACCAATCTAAGCTCATTTGAGACAACCCACCAGAACGCATCTGCCCCAGCCAATCAGAACTCAGCTGTGGTGGCCAGTCAGCACTTAGCAAGTTTGAATTATTCATTTGCATAAACAAGCTTGATTGAAATCTGGGTGAGAACTTTTGCTATAAAACCCAAACCCTTTCTTCGTTCTCCAGAAAGCACCTTCCTTTTATACCAGAGGCTGTGTCTCATTTGCAAACTGCTCACTGGAATAACATCTTTTTTGCAGATTCCTTTGTAGAAAACCCTTGTTCCCATTCTTTGTTTGTTTGTTTGTTTGTTTGAGATGGAGTCTTGCTCTGTCACCAGGCTGGAGTGCAGCAATCTCGGCTCACTGCAACCTCTGCCTCCCGAGTTCAAGCGATTCTCCTGCCTCAGCCTCCCGAGTAGCTGGGATTACAGGCATGTGCCACCACGCCCAGGTAATTTTTGTGTTTTTAGTAGAGACGGGGTTTCACCATGTTGGCCAGGATGGTCTTGATCTCTTGACCTGGTGATCCACTCGCCTAAGCCTCCCAAAGTGCTGAGATTACAGGCATGAGCCACTGCACCCGGCCCTCATATTCTTGATATATTTATTTTTGAATGTTTATTGAAGAAATGTTTACTATATGCCCTATGTATTTAAAGAGACACATTTGAAATGATCAGTAAAATAAATTTAACCTATATATTATTATATTAATATGCAGAGATACTTTCATCTTCTAATTTGAACACTAAAATGATCTTAAGATTCATGAAAATAATTTAATATTTATCATTTAATAAGAAAAAATGCATTAAGATTAGAAGTTTAAACTTTGCTGAAGTCAAGAAATATGAAAGTAGAATTCCTGACAATATTACCTTGTTTAAATTTTATGAGTCTCAACCAGGGTATTATTAGGTACATCTTAAGTTATCATTATAAAGATTCTCACCTTGTGAATAATAGAATATGAATATAAAAAGTATACGTATTTCAGCGAGATTTCTATTGTGCAAATCCCTCTTCAACATCCTTATAAATCTCCAACGTTCTCGTTTCTCCTGTCAAAGGAAACTTTCTACCAAGTGAAAGAGCTGAAGTTGACTAGTAATACAGTCTTTACACTAAATTGAAATTATTCTTTTTGCATCTTATTCCCATTAGCCCTGGTACTATATAAAGATACAACTTTACACAACAATTAGTAACTCATTTTTTTGTACATGCTATTCTCACAATTGCTCTTACAAGTCAAAATCTTTTTGGCCATTCATGATTGCCACTTGTGAAAATTCAAAATCCAGACAATTTAAGTAAATAATCCAAGTTTACACAGTGTGTGAATGAGAAGGACTTCAAAGCTAGACAGTCTAACTCCAGAGTGTATGCTTAATCATTAAGTTATGTTGTCTTTCAGTATGGTTTAAATAAAATGCTGCTGAACTATACTGAGTTTTTAAATCACTGCTCATAATATGATTCCTTTAGCTGTTGGAATATTCATTACCAATGACTTGTAGTTAATCTGTTATCTCTGTTGACTCCCATAGCTGCATTTTCTGCAATAATAATATGTCTTAATAAAAAGACTAGCAAATGGAAAAACTGCAAAACTAACTATATCATGGCTACCCTGAAAGAGAAAATTAAGAGAGCATTGAAAACTGCTTTTCTTACAATCTTTGTTTTCAGTAAATTCAATTTGCTTCCTACCTCCATACCACATAGAGAACATAGAAGTGATTATCTGGGTTGGTTCAATTCCAAGGTTAGGATAGATTATGTTTGTCATAAATCTTCAAGCAATGGTTTTGCCTAGTCCAACATAATGTGATGCAATCTACATGTTGGTTATTAATATGTGGTGTGAAGACCACTTGCTTATATGTAGTAATAATGCTGATAATATAGAAGTGCTGTTTGAATTTTATACATTTAAAATCATGTCGTTAATTTTGAACTAACTTTTTAAAATCATATGCCAATAAGAGCACCATGCACTGAACTTGGGATGTTCTTTCTTCTGTTTATAGTCTAAATTGACCAAATGCTGGCATTAGTTACATATTCCTTATAATTACTCATATTGAAAAGTAATATGACAATTGCCACTTTTCATGAATTAAGTAAATTATTATTGATCATCAACTCCATGATAGAAATTGATATTAAATTCTGGATATTAAAAAGTGAGACCAAATTCAATTGATCTAGCCTATTGAGAAAGCCTTGAATTCCTGCCAGCTGCATAAGATTTGATATGGTTGCAAGAACAATAAACTTGTGATTTCATACTTTAAGTTTTTAAGCTATTAAATATATTATTTAATTCTAATAATTCAGTGAACAATAATATCATTATTTCCTTTTTTTAGATGAGGACAGTGAGGTGTAATGAGGTTTCCTGCTTTGAATAGCTTTTCTAAGTGGGCATATTAAAATTAGGGAATCTACAAAAGTTTATGCTCAGGATCACAGGACATACTCTCCTTGTCTAAAATAATTGCTGCTAAATGGCTTGGAATAGAGCTCTGGAGGACGTAAGTCAAAGTTTTGAAAATTCACACATGAGAGATTCTTTGTAAATTATCACAGCAACCCAGGAGATCATTTAACATGATGACCATGCTAATCAATTGATGCCCCCAAATTAACCCAGTGTTTCGAAATCTCTCAAGGAAATAAAGTAACTGGGTAAAGAATGTTGATTAGTTAAGTGGCTTCACATTGGGAGTTTTTAGCAGGTAAATACACTATACACTTTCTTTCCTTCTCAATACCCCATGAGTACTATCCACTCATTAAGCAATCACTGGGGTTCCGGAGGATTCACCTAGTAAGTATTGAATAAGATTGGACATTTTAATTACAGAAGTGAAGCTATTTCTATGACTCAGGTTTCCTGGGGGAATTTTTATTATCTAAAACTCATTAGAAAAATAATGGTCTTTGTCTTTGATTTTATTCAGTGGCCAAGGAAAGGCATAGGTTCACAGGGACAGTTACAGGAAGAATTTCTGTTTTTTTTTTTGTTTGTTTGTTTGTTTTCATCCTTCAAGACCCACTTGATTAAGGTATCAGTTATATTTGCAAACCAGGAAAACAGAGTTAGAACATACAAGTTAATATTAAAATTGTTACCCTTTAGTGTTGATATATTGAGTATTTTCTTTAATTCTGCTTGTTTGGTTTGAATTTTCTAAATTTTATGGAATACTTATTAATTACAAGAGAAAATGCAGTCTTAGAATTACATTTTTATTGCTCTCATTTTATCTTGAATAGCAATTTCTTTTAAATATGTTTTATTTAAAGCTTCATTCTTTCAGGCCTAGAATAGCAGGCTAACAAAAGAGACAAAAATTTATATTCTACTCTTCCGCATGAACCTTTCTTCACTTATAATAAAAATTCATATGACTGAATTTATTACACATACTTTTGACATTTTGCTCCATCTTTTCAAGTCTACTGAAGATAGCATAACTCTCACTGGAATAGAAAAAATGTAGTTTGAATTTTAGGTTATATTAGCAAGCTTTCTCAGTTTTTAGGAATATTACTAAATTACCATATTTCGAAATCATCTATGCTATTCTACAAAAAAAATGAGTTTTCACTCTTCTGATTAAAATACTTATTTCCACATTAATAATATTGTCTATGATTTTCAAACTTCCTTTAAATCTTAGAAGTATAAAATACTTTTGCAATCCACGTCACTTATTTCTCAACAAAGTTTTCCCTTAATCCCTACCTCATTTAAAAACAGAGAAGCAGTTGATAGGTTGGTAACATAGGTCCATTGGTGGCTTATGTTTGTGAGCAAAGCTCTAAAACACAATTTTAATTTAACAAAAAAAATTGACCTTTAGGTGTATTAAATAAATATACCACTATTTATAGATGAACTATGGGTATAAAAGCAAAAAAGATGAATGTTAGATTGACAACTCAAATACCACAAGCAGCACTGACACTGACACTGCCAGTGTTTCTAAAATGGCAAATATCTATTGTAATATGCTGAAGTAGAATCTTTCCTCTATTTACGTGATAGCTGTGTGCTTAGAGAAAGTCTTAAAAATTTTAAGAATTTATATATTACTTGTATATTAACAATTTTTAATAACGTTTGTGTTTACATGTAAATTTAGATTATGAATAGCTGTTTTGCTTATATAAATACTTGGCTAGACATTGAAAGTCATGGGTAGAGATAGACAATTAACAAGAAAGTTACATGACATTTCAAAATAAGACTTTTCATATACGGAAATTATTTGGATGGTGGGAGTGAAGAAAAGGGAGAATCTATTTCAGTCACCAATTTATTAACATAAGTTACCATGTAGATAGCGAAGCCAATATAGTAAATTTCAGGAGGTGGGATGAATGTGTTGGATAAAATAATTACATTAATTAGTGTATGCTAAATATCAGTAGTTGTCATACACAGAGATTGAGATTGAGGAATGGGCTCTGGAACTCAGAACCGAGATTGTAGCTTGTGGTGTAGTTTGTAAATAACTGCTGAAGCTGTGGGCTATGGGTATACCAGCAAAGTACAGATTTGTAAGAGAAGAGAAAAGAGGCCAGAACCATGAAGTCTGGTCTGAAATGGGTGAGTGAGAGGAATAGAGAGAGAGTAGCCAAGGAAAAACAGAAATAATTTCAACTGGCCGAGAAGATGGGAAGCTGCAGATTAAAGTGTAAGTTTCACTTAGCAGTGTAATTTATGTTTGAATACCATAAACAAAAGGTGTGAGAGAAGATTTGACAATAAACATGTTCCTGAAATATTCTTTCTACATCTTGAATTAGCATTTAAATAGTAAATTCTATAAACCCAGAAGGATAGCAACTGCATAATTTATTTACTGCCTAAATCTAGTACGCAAAAAATTTGAAAAGAAAACATAAAAAACATTTTCACTAAAATATAAAAGATTCATTTATAGACAAATAAAAGGAAATATATGATATATTTCACTTATGAATTATTGCATGTTTCCAAATGTTATATCTTGTACAATTATTGACCAAAAAAAATGCCTAGGAATTGCCATAGCTTATATAGACATCAATTTCCAAAGTTACAGGAACACTGGTTTATATTATTTTTGTCTCCTTTGATAAATAAAGGCTGAGCAGAATAATAAACAAATTCCTTTTTATCAGTACTTCCTTGGACTTCATCCAGTAATGTAGAGCTTATTATAGTATATGGTTCAATATTTTACAATGTTAAAAGAGTATTTTTCCTTTCTTAGGCTGTTATTTTCCACATATATTTTAAATATTCTATAATATTAATTTACTAGGTATAATAAATATTACCAATTTAATAATACTTACATTGTAAAGGAATTTTTTTGTTCCTAAATATGGTTTCATCTAAATTAAAGCAACTTCTAATTATTTACCTCATATATTTAGTACACATGTTTATGGTATTTATGTAAAAAATATATATATATATATCCTATTATATAATAGAATTCTATGTGAAAAGGAGAACACATCAGTGGATGTTCAAGAGAGAGAGACAGAGAAAGTGGAATATATTTGTAAGTTAGATGCTCACTTGTCATATTTTAGCCCAGAGGAAATCTTAACTGCCTCTACTTTATGGCAAAGCTTGTGCAGAATAAGCACACTTATACATGCAAAGATGATTTATCCCAAATGGATCTACATCTATATAAATAATGTTTCTAGACTGAAGAAATAACCTAGAGATAAAATATTTTACATTATACTATTCCAAAGAATGTTTTTAATCGCAAAAGAGGCTAAAACTTCAAATATTTAAAATAAAGAAAAGAAAGCTCACTATATCTAAATTAAATCATTCTCGAGCAATCCAAAGCAAAACATTCAGATTTTTATTGTTTTTCTTTTGGGGATAATTAAAACAAAAAAAAATTGAAAGTCCAGATGTTTTCTTATTACCTTCCAAATACTTTTTCAATAATTTATCGCATAGTAATACATTATTTTATTTTTATTTTATTTATCTATTTACATTTTTATTTTTTTGAGATGGAGTCTGGCTCTGTCGACAGAGTATTTATTTATTTATTTATTTATTTATTTTTATTTTTTTGAGACATTGTCTGGCTTAGGCTGGAGTGCAGTGGCTCAATCTTGGCTCACTGCAAGCTCCGCCTCCCCGGTTCACGCCATTCTCCTGCCTCAACCTCCAGAGTAGCTGGGACTACAGGCGCCCACCACCACGCTCAGCTTATTTTTTTTTGTATTTTTTTAGTAGAGACGGGGTTTCAGCATATTAGCCAGGATGGTCTCGAACTCCTGACCTCATGATCCGACCACCTCAGCCTCCCAAAGTGCTGGGATTACAGGAGTGAGCCACCGTGCCTGGCCCACACATAGTAATAATTTAGATAAATAAAATTCTCCTATTCATTCCATGCATGAGTTTTGGGGTCAACTTTTAGATTATTTTAATGGAATAAAAGACCCTATAATTTAAGATACAACTATGTGGAGATAATACACAAAAATGTATACTCTGAATTTATTAAAGATAAATAGAAAATCTAGTAAAAGCAGTTTATTATGCCCCAAAATTATCACTAATTAATATGCCATTATAAACTGTTTACTGTTTTTGCTTGTTGTGTTTCTTTCTCCCCAGGCCTCGTCAGGCATTCAGTCATCTGTGGAGTCTTCCTTAAGTTCCTCTCACAGCGTTAAGGATCCTTTCCTTCATGGTTTCTAAAAGGTTTGGAAAACCTCACTGTCTGAAACATTTTTCAGTAGAAAAATAAATTGTCATATTCCACTTTGCTATCATCGTCTATAAAATAATGCATATGTGGCTAGGTCTTAAAGTATATTTACTGGACTTCCCTGGCCTCCAAAATTTAGTAGACTGCTTTATGAATTCCTTATGTTTGCACACCACTTGGTAAATGGTCAGTGCACTATAAATAATTTTATACTACGTTAAAAATACATTCAAAGATCCATGACATCATTTAGATAAAAATGAAATATAATATTTAAAAGTGTATTAAATAATTAATTTATATAAGTCAAAAGTGTTATGTTGTTGAAGTCATTACAAATATAGACACCACTCTATGTAGAATGGTTTACCTCTAGGTTGGGGCCCATGTCAATCATAGTAGTCATTTCTTGTCTTACTTTTGACTGTTTGATGTATTAGTAAATCAGAGTTTACCTTACATGTTATTACGAAAGGCAACAAGGGTTTTCAATTGTTTGTTTATTCATACCACAGCTGTCAAAATTATTTATTAAGAAAACACCTACTATGTTTCAGGTATTTGATGGCTGAGGAGATCAATATTAAAGCAGACAAGGTCAAATACTGTTCTAGATTTCCTATATAAACTGAGAAATGATGGGAAAATTTCTCATATAGGACCATTATAAATGCTTTTTCAGACAAAAAATTCATATAAAGCACTCAAATACTGGAAAACCAAATATTTTCACTGGCACAGTAACCAAAACAGCATGGTACTGGTACCAAAACAGAGATATAGACCAATGGAACAGAACAGAACCCTCAGAAATAATACCACACATCTACAGCCATCTGATCTTTGACAAACCTGAGAGAAACAAGAAATGGGGAAAGGATTCCCTATTTAATAAATGGTGCTGGGAAAATTGGCTAGCCATAAGTAGAAAGCTGAAACTGGATCCTTTCCTTACTCCTTATACAAAAATTAATTCAAGGTGGATTAGAGACTTAAATGTTAGACCTAATACCATAAAAACCCTAGAAGAAAATCTAGGTAGTACCATTCAGGACATAGGCATGGGCAAGGACTTCATGTCTGAAACACCAAAAGCAAAGGCAGCAAAAGCCAAAATTGACAAATGGAATATGATTAAACTAAAGAGCTTCTGCACAGCAAAAGAAACTACCATCAGAGTGAACAGGCAACCTACAGAATGGGAGAAAATTTTTGCAATCTACTCATCTGACAAAGGGCTAATATCCAGAATCTACAAAGAACTCAAACAAATATACAAGAAAAAAACAAACAACCCCATCAAAAAGTGGGCAAAGGATATGAACAGACATTTCTCAAAAGAAGACATTTATACAGCCAACAGACACATGAAAAAATGCTCATCATCACTGGCCATCAAAGAAATGCAAATCAAAACCACAATGAGATACCATCTCACACCAGTTAGAATGGCAATCATTCAAAAGTCAGGAAACAACAGGTGCTGGAGAGGATGTGGAGAAATAGGAACACTTTTACACTGTTGGTGGGGTTGTAAACTAGTTCAACCATTATGGAAAACAGTATGGCGATTCCTCAAGGATCTAGAACTAGATGTACCATATGACCCAGCCATCACACTACTGGGTTTATACCAAAAGGATTATAAATCATGCTGCTATAAAGACACATGCACACGTATGTTTATTGTGGCACTATTCACAATAGCAAAGACTTGGAATCAACCCAAATGTCCATCTGTGACAGACTGGATTAAGAAAATGTGGCACATATACACTATGGAATACTATGCAGCCATAAAAAAGGATGAGTTTGCGTCCTTTGTAGGGACATGGATGCAGCTGGAAACCATCATTCTTAGCAAACTATCACAAGAAGAGAAAACCAAACACCGCATGTTCTCACTCATAGATGGGAACTGAACAATGAGATCACTTGGACTCGGGAAGGGGAACATCACACATCGGGGCCTATCATGGGGAGGGGGGAGGGGGGGGGGATTGCATTGGGAGTTATACCTGATATAAATGATGAATTGATGGGTGCTGACGAGTTGATGGGTGCAGCACACCAACATGGCACAAGTATACATATGTAACAAACCTGCACGTTATGCACATGTACCCTAGAACTTAAAGTATAATCTTAAAAAAAAAAAAGAGAAAAAATATTTTCACTGGATAGACATGATAAAGCCCAATTTCATTAAAAAGATAAAATCATGACGCTCATACAAATGTAGAATAAACAATAGTTCATTTAACTAATTAAGGAGGGAACTGATAAGGTGTTAAAATTAGTTCAAAGGAGAAGCCAGTGGACACATATATAAGCAATGAGGAAATGAGCAATGAATTTGTTAGTACATAAAAAAGCGACTTCTGAAGGAAACTTTACTTCCCTTGTACAACATTTATTTACACCTCTATAGGCAAGAATAATCTGCAGTATTATCAGCAATGCAATTAATTTGAGAGCAAAATAGTTCAAAGATCACTATAGAATCAGACAACCCAGAAGGTGCACTAGATAACTGCTAGCACTCCCTAGAATTGTCAGTCTGTCTTTCTGTCTCTCTGTCTTCTGCCTTCGTCTTTCTCTTTAATTCTCATTTTTTCATTTTCCATTTCAAAATTTTTCACAATTTTTATAATAGATAACAATGAATGGATTCCTAATACATTTGTATTTTAAATTGTACTATTCAAATATTACTTTTAGTATGTCTAGTTAAACATAATTTCTCAATGTTGGGAGAAAATCAATCGTTGAAAAAGCATCAAACTCATTTTCTTTAAATCAAATAGTGATATTTTTAGGATTCTGGTATCAAAAACTTTGACCCTCTGGCTCTGAAGTGGTTAGTTTACATTCATTCAGATACCAAATATATTGCTGAGTAGCTCCATTTAAGCAATCTATTAGGGGTTATGCTAATGGATTCTCTTTACAAATATTCAGCATTTATGCGAGTAGGCTCAAATCTTCCTAGCCACAGCTAGGTATAGGAATATCATTGAAAAAAAAAAAAAAAAAAAAAAAAGCCCAAAGCACTAATCGTAACTCAAACAATGCTAAGAAAATCAGTTCTACCATTTCCTAGTCCTGAATCTTCTGTGCACTAAGGACTCATTTATGTTGTGTATTACCACATCAACTGTGGAAAATACCTGGTTTGTGGTATAAAGCATATAGTTGAGCCACTAAATGAAATATATTATATTTCATTGATTTGAAACACAGATTTTTTTTCTATTGTAATCTCTTTCTTGGTCAATTCTACAAAATCTCCCGAATTTACTTGTGACATTCCTTCCAGGTAGATTAGGCTAGACAACAACCAATCTTCATTCCTAATTACTGCCCACATTATGTAAAACAATTATTTTAAATAAGACGAGGAGTGGTCTCTAAAACTGGGGCAAGCTGAAGTATAAGTGGAAGTGTAAACCAGATCTCTGTTCTATTTGATTGAAGTTCCCCAAATAATTTTAGAAAACAATTAGAATGAAGAGTCTCAACTTGTTAAGATAAAGATGTGCAATTGCTCTTTGGAAATGGAACCTCAGAACAATGAGGGGAGATAGCTTTAAAACTGGTGATCATCCATATATAATATGGGGTCTTCTCTCCTTACTCTTTACTCAAAGCTTCTGTTTGCCATGTCAACAGAGTGGAAAAAGTTGATAGTTTCTTCCTCTCTGTTTCATCCAAGTTCTGCTTGAAATCCACTGACATAATGTAGTCCATTTCTACTAACAAACCGAGTACATTTCTCTCTTCTGATATAATGAACTTCTGATCAATAATCTCAGAAAAAAAGAGTAACATTCATTGCCAGTAGTATCAGAAAAAAATTGTATTGTATTTGATGGTTTTCTCTCTTTGCACTACTCCTTGCAATGACAAACTAAATAGCCATTATTCAATCATAATTTTCATAACTCCTTTCAACAGTGTATCAGGAAGCAATCATTTTACAAAAGAAACATCAGAAATCAACCATCCTGTGCAAATAAAATAGTATGAGTTTGACATTGAGAATTAACCACTCTTGATCTGTGTAACAGATTTTTCCTGCATACATATGAATGAATTTCATAAGTAATAATCCATCTGATAACACTTTTGCCCATCTATTATACTAGTCAAGACTATTAAACAAATGAATAATTGTTATTTTTCAGCAGCAAATTTTTGTGATAAGCTTAAGATACTTCTCTATCATATGAGTACCACATAGCTGCCAAAATCTAATCCACACTCTGCACATTGTCTTATTCAATTATAAAAATAAATATCTAGAGTCTGTACATACAGTGGCAACTGCATTTTTACATCATTTTCAGTGAAATAAAACTTAAATGCCATTTTGTAGGAAGAAAGTTGAAATTATAGAGTTGGTTCCATTTTTTAAATACAAGGATATTAATTTTTACTTCATGAGAACCATATGCATTCTATTCTGAGGCAAAGTGCTTCTTCTAAGAGAGCTGATATTATCCCTGGCTCCCCAAGAAGAGTGCATTATATAGACTAAACCCAGTCTGTTTTATAATGTCTGGCCACAGTGGTAGGTTCAGGAATGAATGTGTCCTAAATAAGGCCAATGTGGACCACTGAGTATAGTTCTATGAATACTGGGGGACTATTGTGGAGGTAGATTTGCTTTTCCAGGAAATTGATGTAATGATAACATGAGCCATGCTGAATTTGGGGTTGGAGTTAACTCAACAGAATGCAAGTATGAAAGAGAGATAACTTAATCTCTAACAGAATAAAACATTAGGTCATACCTAAAGGTAAACTCACCCTTTCCCATTTCAGTTACATGAAACAAATTTTAGTTGGGTTTTTGCCTGTTTTAAAGGAATGACCTGCTACTTTTGGTACAGGAATTTTGCTAATAGCTCATGCCACTGTTTTTTTGAGATGCTATTTTGCTATTTCTTATTAACTTTAAAGTTATTCACGAACTCCTTCACAACTTTTCTGAGTAAGGCGTGCAGCACTGAATTCTACTTTTTCAGTTTCTTTTTTAATATTGTTTTAATTAAAAGATTCCTGACTGATTTCCCCACAGTGTTTCCATGTCAGTCATCTCCACGTGCAACTATATTGGGAGGTATCAGGTGGCTGAGTTTGTAAGAACACAGCTGTTGTGGTGTGTCCCAGCTCCATTAGGCCAAGTCACCGCCAGACACTGCCCCTTCTCTCAACTCTGCTGGGATTTTCTGTCGTCTGGCCTTTTCTTTTTTCAGCTATAATCCACTGCCACGGTCCCTTGGCTGGTTCCTGAAGGTGCCCCATGCTGCTTGGGTCCTGCTGGGAGACTACCTGCTTGCTGTCTGTGATTTCCCTTCAGTGGTCACCCCAGGACAGCAGCCCTCTCCTTATGGGGACAAGGTTAGGTGCTGGTTGTGGGCAGCATTGTGAGCAACATGTGTACCCAGTGTGGGGTCTCCTTTTGACCTCAAATGATACTTTTGTCATCAATAAGCAAGGCTCCTGACATCACCATCTAGTCCCTCATGGGGATAATGCACTCCACAAACTGGAGGCCCAGGCGCTTCCCCACCCAGCTGTGCCTTTCACCCTCACAGTGCTCATATTTTATCAGAGGTCTCGTACAGATTAAGACCTTTGTGTTTTTCATGCCATTACCTCACTCCCCCTATGCTCCCCCTTCAAACTGGACTCCAGGTCACTTTACCCACCAGGGCTTAGGGCAAGGAAGCCACAGCACTTCTCCAGCAAGCCCAAGTTTGGCTTCCCAGGAGGCAGGGAGCTACATCCAAAGTCCCTTGGAGACCACCTTCCAAGCTTGCCAACATCTCCCAGGTCCACTAGCACCTGCACTACCAGTGCATACTGTACCACCATAGCCACTGCTCCTTGTTCAGCAGAGGAGGGGCACAGGGCAGGGTTTCATCATCCTAAGCAGGCACTTAGGGACCTCTGGGTCTGGTGGTGCACATCATGGAGAGACAACTAAAAGATGCTGCCTGAACCTGCTGCTTCCTTCGTTTTTTTTTTTTTTTTTTTTTTTTTTTAATGAAGTAAACAGAGCTATGTATCATTTTGTACTGGAAATACTTTTCATATATTTTGGAAAATGTGATTCCCAGGGAAAAGTTGCAAAAGTTTATATGTGCAAAACTTTAACAGACAACCCATTTAACACTAGGAGGGAATGGATTTCTTGTTCGATGAAATTGAATTACAAAACTGCAATATTGTAGTTTCTATTTACACTATTCTTTTTAGGTATAAATCAATGTGCTAGTGGCTACACATACAAATTCAGTTATTCCAGAGCCTAATGGTTAATATTAAGTGTCAACTTGATTAGATTGAAGGATGCAAATTATTTTTCCTGGGTGCGTCTGTGAGGGTGTTGCCAAAGGAGATTAACATTTGAGTCAGTGGACTGGGAAAGGCAAACCCACCCTTAATCTGGGGTGGACACAATTTAATCAGTTGCCAGTGCAGCTAGAATATAAAGCAGGCAGAAGAACATGGAAAGACTAGACTAGTTTAGTCTTCTGGCCTACATTCTTTCTCCAGTGCTGGATGCTTCCTGTCCTCGAACATGGGACTACACGTTCTTCAGCTTTGGGACTCGGGCTGGCTCTCTGCTCCTCATCTTGCAGATGGCCTATTGTGGGACCTCACCTTGTGATCCTGTGAGTCAACACTGCTTAATAAACTCTTCTTTATATATACATCTATCGTATTAGTCTGTCCCTCTAGAGAAACTTGACTGAGACACAGAGCATACATCTTCACATTATACATTTCTACTGGAGTTATATTCAACAATAAAATTTCTAAATTATGGCATATAACTTAATATTCATTATTATTATCAAATGTTTAGTGATTTCCATGGATCCATTTGTCTCCATGGAATAGATATGCAAAAACTGTTCTCATTTTCTGTTTCCTCAGTGACTTTCTATTGATATACAAGGAATAATCCAGGGGATTTTCTGCTAAGGCAACAAAATACAGCAAGCTTAAAGAAATAACTTGACAGCAGAATCTGCACCATTTAAAAGCCAGGTGATATTATTTATTAATTTTAACTAACCACTAAAAATGTTATTTTGCCAGATAATGAAACATATCTGTAGTTATCAGACAGAATCAATTCAGCCAATCTGCACTGTATTCATGTGCTTTAGCTTATTATTTTGTTTACTATACAGCACTTTAACTCATTCAGAATTGTCATATATAAACAACAACAACAACAAAATATATATATATATATATATGTATACATGAAAACAATCTACAATCTTTTCCTAGAAATTAGGTAAGCATGGCTCAATCATTTAGGATAGGAATTCTTACTCTAACAAGCTGGTAGCTTGTTAGATCAAACAAATTTTAAGTTTAAAAAGATATAAACAAATTTTCTACATTAAAATTAAGTGTAAATGGTACTAACCTTAAGAGAAAGCCTCATTAATACAAGAGAAATAGACATGTAAACAACACTAACATATCAGTTTTTGGCTCTCAGAATGTCAAAAATCCAAATGTTTTTCAAAATCTCTCAAGAAGCAGGCATTCATGGTACTGCTCATTGGAATGCAAAAATGGTATAGCACATAGTAAATGGATATATTTAGGACAGAATGATGTGAAACATATATAAATTGGTAAATTTTATATTGATAACAGAATATTAGAAAACAAAGAATCTTATCAGAATATTGGTATTTTTTTAGAAGACATATACACAATATAGTGCAAGCAGAAAGAACAAGGTGCAGAAAAGTGTGTAGGCTCTTTTTGAGTAAAATATCAGAAAAAATATGAAAGAGAAACATGGATGTATACATATATGTGTGTATGCAACTATAGGTGTATTGTTTGCACATGTGTACATGTAAGTGTATTTTATGCATATACACACAGATTTGTGGGGACAACTTGAAGAAAAAATAAAGTAATAAAAATAGTAAACTGTAGCAAGTGGAAAATTTTTATGAGAAGTAGAGTTATCTGAATATTCTTCTAGCCATTTTCACAATTAAATAATATAAATATTTACATTTTAAGTAAATAAAATGAAATGCTTAAAACCAAAAGGGGTTCCCAAAAACTGAAACTAAAATCAACCAATTCACAAAATTATATATGAAGTGATAGGAGAGAATTTTTAAAAAATGTACAAAAGTAAGAAACTCCATATTACATTCACAATGATTGTAAATGTCTACTTTTTAAACTGCCTATAAAAGTGGGCTAGAATTAAGATCACCCCAGTCCCAGTGAGCATATTAAGTAATCAGATCTTGGTTTCTATATACCATTACTCAGTAACAGGAACAAGAACCCCTTGGAGGAATGGTTGATTTCCTTTCTGTGGCAAGGAAATTCCATAGTATTTTGTTGTTCCAGCAAACAAGGAAGTTCTCAAAAATTACAACTCACACACAAACACATAAACATATACACACATGCAAATGTACACAAACATTTATAAACAAACATAAACCACCTTGATAATAATTAAATACATTCTTCCACATACAGGTCTTTGCAAATTTTTTTTGGTTTGTTTTTGAATTTTGGTATCACATAACATTCCACATATCTTTTGAAGTCAGTAAATTCTCAATTAACTTCATAGTGATAATCACAAAACACTGTATTTTCATTCATATGTGAAGCTTGCAGATAGCTTTGTCTTTTCAGTTATTCGCTATACTAAGAATGTTGAAAGGTACTTTACTGTCTACATATCTGTATTCATACATGTACTCCATAGCACAGATTCCTAAAATTGATATTGATATGTTGTAAGGCACCCCACACTTACTATTTTGATCAAAAAGGTCAAATAACTTGCAGAATTTACATTCTCAATAATAAATGTGGTATTTCAATTTACCTTATATTTATTTATTTATAGTAGGACAAAAGCATTTTGAATTTCTTTGTGGTTTCATGATTGTTTATCTGACATACATTTTGTTCATCTGAAGTTAAGTACTGCTAAATAATTAAACTTTAACAGTTTTATAAATTCTATTTATTTTAAAATATAATTAAATTTTAGTACTATAGCTTCTTTAGTTTTTATGTATTGCCATATTTTAATAGTTGATTTATCTTTATAAATGATTTGTAAAACTGATGTCCTTTACAAAGAGTGATCTTTTTTTATTAAAGACTACATATTTTCTTCCCAAATAGTACTCATATTTCATTTACTATAGCACAAACTTTTATATGCACTGTTTAATTTTTCCCTGGACAACATCATCTATTACAATGAAATTGAATTTTGCATATAGAAAATAAACAAAGTAAATGTTTTTTTTTTTTTCTTTACCTCCCTTGCCAATGCTTCCTAAAGGGATATCTTATACACTTAGTTAATGGCAGCTAACTGTAGATGTTTTCAGTAACTAGATGCTTCATCAAACCACAAACCTAATATAATTAGAGTCTTCCTTAACAAGACAATATAATAAAAGGCGAGGTTGAACTTAGTTTCCAATTTTCAACTCTTGCTTTTCACTCCTGTAAAATTTTTCAAATCCTTGTTCTTCCTAAAAGCCATTTTGTGAGATTATCACAATGGCCTACAACAATTATTCCAGTTTGTAGTGTGTCCTTTCTCTAGTCAATTAATTACCTTCTCCTCTCCATCATCTTTATAAAACACAGGTTGTGTAATTCTCAACTATAGCTTTTTTACTCTTCATCATCTCCCAATTTTCTGGAGTTTTATCCTTACACAACCTGTGATTAAACACAGCAAACTCTTCATGATTCTGACCAATATTTTGTATCCCTGTGAAATTTTAGAAAGTGATGTTGTGTCCTGGTTGTATGTATCTGAAGGATGAACTTTGAAGAAGTGGTCTACCTTGTCTAACACAATAATGGTCTAATTTGACATTTTGCCTGAGGAACAGCAACAATCTGAGAGTTGGCTCTTCTACTCTTTAATATTATACTTACTAAAAAGAAAGATAGACACGGTATTCTCTCTTCTATACTGAGAAGAACATTCTTTGAAAGCATCTGTGTTTCCCATGCAATATTCATTTCCTCCATTTATTTATAGAAATCTGTGCTTGTTCTTAAGGCTTATTTTTATTATCATTATCATTATTTTGAATATAGAGATTTGTATCTGGGACTGATATGTATTAGGACAGACATAAACTTTTCTTTACTGAATCCTTTTTTTTTAGCTGACATGGTTTGAATTCTATCCATAGAATTTAAACTGGATGCTTAGATATTGCTGATGTATGTTTCTTTTTGTTCAGCTCAGAAATGGTTGAGTGGAAAAGACTAATGAAACAAGTAGTAGAAAAATGTACTATATGGAGTCCCTGATGGAACTAGCATGGCCAGCTTTGTCCAGAGGTCTAATAGGAAGTTCAGGATAGGGTTCTGAGATTTCAACCTTGCCCCATTACTGGACAAGCAGATCAAAACAGCCTGAAGCAATCCTCAGAGCCCACCTACGAAAACAAGCTACTCAGATATTTGGCTTGCTGTTCTATACTTGGCCTTGGCTCATATTTAGGTTTAGATTACAATTTCTGGCCAAAAGTAAAAAATAAAAAAAAAAAAAGGTCACATATGTTTATTTCAGTTCTGACTATTGCATTATTCTAATTAGGCTGATGGAGAATAAACGGAATATACTCATTTATCTTATGGCCTAGCTATGTCCTTTCATGTCTCCACATTAGAAGCCACTTCTTCACATAACTCACCTGCTTGCTTGTATCATGATGTAAATTAAATAACATATATGTAAAATTATTACTTGTCTTTTTATTTGGCCTAATTTTATTAGATTAGGCAGCTGTTTTTTCTTTGAAAAAAAATTTACAATATTGTATTATAATTCTCTGACTCAAATATAGATAAAATTTGCTTTGTTTTTGGTTCTTTCTATTCATTTGAAAGAGTTGTATTAAAGAGTTCTGGAAACAGCTTACCACCTTTACCAGAATGCCAGTTCACTAAAATATATGTGAGATTGTCAGTTTCCAAGTTTTGGAAAACAGTATGTGCTTACTATAATCTTATAGCATCATTTTAAAAGAAAAGTTGGGAAGAAAATGCATGTTAAAAGATCTGAAGCATTAATCCATTTCTGGTTCACAGTGCTATTTTAAGAAATATTTAGGCAGTACCTGATAAAATGGTATAATAAAATGATATTCTGAAATGAAATGCCACTGTGAATAATTTGGCAAAGTTACTTAACACGTATCAGAAAAGGGGACAAAAGTAATGTAAAATATATCCTTGGATTGAATTAATTAAGAAAACTATACTGAGGAGCAATATAACAATGTATAAATGGGCTTTTTTGATATTTATGTTTGTTTTTACATGTCCTTAGAAATTTATATAAATTTATGGCAGCCTTGAAATCTTTATGCAGATATACCTTTTCATACTTAAAATGCCACAGAACAAAAAAGTAAAAATCAATGAAAAATGGTCTTGTTCATTGAAGTTTTCCATTCACAATTTCACTTAAGGAAAATAAGAAAAGGTCTGCAAAAATATGTGTTTACATATTATCTCAGACAAAAAACAACTCTAAACATTAATTATCCTCTGTATGCACTCATAAAGATTGCACATGAAATGAACAGGGATATTAAATAAAAAATACATAAGCAGCCATAAATGCTAGCTTCTATCCTGCTATAACACATCTATAAGGTCTATTTCTGCATAACAATTAACCAACTCATGCTGCTTTAGCACCAACTTGGCAGATAAAATGAAGAGCCTCTATATGTTAAAATGTAAATGTTATTAATGACCAAATAACAAGTGACTACTATTTTTTGCAGAATAAAATTTGTCCAGTAGAGAGTTAAACAGTGTTGCAATTACAATAGCATTTTTTTTAGAATAAACTAAAAACCTATTTGGCAAAAAGAAACATAAACATCTTACTGGAATCTGATAAGATAAGGTTACACAGCAGGTCAAGTCACTCCTATTGTCTGCAACATCATTTATAATGAATGTCTCTTGTAGAAAATCTATTAATGCAGACATAATCCCTGTCCTCCATTGTGAGTGTCATAATGGGATTCTATCCAGCTGATCTCAGTCTTGCACAGCAGTGGTTCAGGTGTTTCGAATGAGCATTTGCTACATAAACGTTGTCATATATGGAAGGAGAATTGCTTATTCTAATTAATCCAGACTTATAATTATTTCTGAAGTGATTTATAGTGTTCCAAATCCATGCAGTCAATCTCTCTTTACAGCTCTGCCCTCTCTATTTAATAAAATTTGGCCATACCGATTCATTGTGAAGACAAACCTTCAAATCCTAACCCTCTTCCTGCTTCCACCTATTCTATATATTTTGGGGAATTTTATGCCTCTGTTTTCCTTCTACATGCCCCACTCCAATAGTCATTCATTTGTCCATTCAATCAAAACAATATTTTTTTTTCAAATTTTAGTTGAGGCGGATCAATAGCTTCTAGATTTTAAAAAATTGGTGCCTAATGAAAATTAAGAAAAACTAATATACGTAAGATATAGTCAGTTCTGCATAGATATAAGAACAAGGTTATACAAAAGCATAGCAATAATAAGCTTTCTGGGAGGCTAAGGGGTAAGGGAGTACTTAGGGAGTTATAGAGTTTTGTTGAATGATTTTTTATTTTTTTTATTTTTATTTTTTTAAGAGATATGGTCTCACTGTGTCACCCAGGCTGAAGTGCAGTGGTGCAATCATAGCTCACTGTAGCCTTGAACTACTGGGCTCAAGCCATTCCCTTGTGCAGAATCCTGAGTAGCTGGGACTAAACGTGCACACCACAATGCCTGGCTAAGTTTTAAAATCTATTTGCTTCCCTTTTGTTTAGTATAAAGAAGATCTCACCTTGTTACCCAGGTTGGTCTCTAACTCCTGGTCTCAAGGGATTCTCCTGCCTTGAACTGCCAACGTGCTCGGATTACTTGTAGGAACCATCACACTGGCCTAGGAAGTTATATTTCAGAGCTGAAAATTAAAATTCCAAGGGTACAAAGGAGGAAAAGGTAAGGCATATTTGGTAGAAGAAGAATAACGTGTAAGGACACAAAGTGGTGAAGTGTGAAATAGTGGAGAACAGTGAATATCTGGTATAGTAAAATAGCAGGTATTACAGGAAAATGTGATCACATAACTGGAAAAGCAGGTGCTAGATTATAAAAAAGACTGTTTGCTAATAGCTCATACCTATTAAGTTTGATAGGAACCACTTAAGATGTTAAGTTGGAAATAGATTTAATTAGATTTGGATTTAAGGAAAGTAACCTCCTAATTTAAGAGCAGTAAATAACAAAATGCTATTTCATTTCATTGGGAAAATGTATGATTTAATTCAACTCCTATGTAGCTCAATAACAAGCAAAATTAAGCAATGTATTTATAGGGATACAGATATATTTTGTAAATATGTTACAAATAACAAGTGTACAGAAAACACAAAACTCACTATTCTCAAAGGAGAGTTTTACCATTGAGAGAGAAGCAGAGAGGATTTCAAGGCATGCAGCGGTAGAACTGTAGTTAAGAAGTCCTATTAAGTTGGGTAGGACTTTCATAGAAAGTTGCTAGAGTTTTAATCCTTATCACATTAATATATACTCTCAATTTCAAATATTATATAAAATATTCAAAAGTGAATAAATAATACATAAAGATGAAATATTTGAGAGCATTGCAAATGAACTTCAATATTACATAATGAATTATTTAAACAATTAGGTGGGAGGAAACAGAAGATGGAAGTGAAAGCAACCCTCTCTCTTCTTCCATGCTCCTTAACCTCCTCACCCTCCTCAGAATCAGACACTTCACAGAAAGGTGAACTCCAGATAGAATGGGGAGGAGTCAGGTTCAACAAATTTTAAAACAGAAAGAATAGTAGTAAAGACTGTCCGCAAATTCAAGGTCAGAGGAATCCTCAAATATACATAGTTCATTAATGTTAAATACTGATGAAAATTGGAACAGAAAAACAAAATTAAATATTTAAACCATGGAGTCGCTGGCCCACTTTGCAGAGCACTTTTGTAGCTTGGTGGAAGGTGACTCTATGCTGCAATGGGGGGTTCAAGTATGTCTCCACTGGAGTTGCTCAGAGGTGGTAATCTGGTTTGGAGGGCAGGTGTTAAAGTTTTTGTCTTCTTGCAATTGTAGGGGAAGCACACAATACTAAAGAGTGTCTATTACAGATCAATCAAAAAATTACATTCTTAAGGTGCTTTTATTTATACATATTCTTAAAGTGTCATTTTGAACTAAAATAATTATTATTACTACTATACTATCTTTGAGGTGATTTTAGTAGGTGCTTCTGGGAAGGAAGACACATTTACAACAATAAAATAGTTGAGGAAAAATCACAATATAAGGAGGACAGTCAGTGAGAGACAATATAGTACTGACGGCAGTGGCAGCCCATTTAAAGCAGCTGCTGTGATGATGTCAGCTGCAGTGGAGGAGAGGCAGCCAGGGCTACATGTGCCATGGACCTGGAAGGAGCTGGGAACAGGCAGAAGCCCTGCCACCTTCTGAGTTGGCAGGTCAGGAGTTCGCACTTCTCAGGAGCAGCTGCAGCCGCCCAAGCTGCAGTTGTGGGACCTGGCATCTCTGCACTCTTGGGGGCCTGGGAAGCCCCACCCTGCCACCTCAGGTGTGGATGTGCCTGCAGGGAGCTTGGTGCTGGCTTGCAGGCACTCTTCAGCACAAACAGTCTGGGCACCGTGGATGATAGCAGGAGGCAGACAGGCTTTTGTGTGGAAAGGGGTAGGTCCCTGGTGAAATCCCACCTTCGAGCCAGGGTGCACTGAAGCCTGAGGGCTGTGCTGATGGAACAGGATGGAAACTTATTGCGCTTTTTCCAGGCCTGACTATGACTGCCCATGAAGCAATCAGCATGCACTTCTTGCCCTCTGAAGCCCATAAAAACTCCCAGACTCAGCCAGAATCAGAGAGACAATCTGATGACCAGCTGCAGAGAGGAGCTACTCACTCCAGGGTCTCCTCTGTGTTGAAAGCTGAACACTCATTGGGACGCTCTTGCTGCAGAGTGGAGCTACCGACTGCAAGTCTCTTCTGAGCTTTTCTATCACTCAGTAAAGCTCCTCTTTGTCTTACTCACCCTCCACTCGTCCACATACTTCCTTCTTCCTGGGCATGGGACAAGAACTCAGGTCCCACCAAATGGCGGGGCTGAAAGAGCTGTAACACAAACAGGGCTGCAACATGCCCCTTGCTCACCACGTTGTGGACAACAAGAAGGAAAGAAGAGCAGTTGCCCTTCAGGGAGCCCAGACCTAGGAGCTCCCTGAGCCAGGGTTGTGACACTCTCTTTGGGGCTTTGTGATTCCTGGCATCTCCTAGTTCAAGGTACCACTGTGTTCCCCAGTGCCAGCTGTGGAAGTTGCTTGTGGGACGCCTGGTCTAGCCACAGCCTCGCAGGAAGCAGGCACCTGTGCCGGCACCTAGAGCTGCCCATCCCGCTGCAGCCAGCATGTCTGGCTGTGCATAGTGGCTAGAGCCCACGTTCCCTTGCTCATACACCCCTTGCCACTCCGTTCTCCCTTGGCAAGCATGGGATTCATGCTGGTAGTCTGGTAGTACAAGCGTGAGGCAGCCTGCCAGGCTGAGTGGGCCCAGCAGGTTCAATCAAAACTCAGGCAAAGGTACCACGGGACACAGAGGTTTCCAGCTGGTGAAGCAACATCCCAAGGATTCCGTTAACAGTACTATGGTTAAAATTTCAGATTTTTTGTCTAGTTTTCATAATTTGAATTCTAGCTCCAACACTTCCTGAGTGCAGTTGGGTGAGCTAATGACCTTGTCTGTGCTTCAGTATTTTAGCTGTAAAGATGCTACTTCCAGCACCATTAGGATGAAAGCAGTTAATATAATATATGTAAAAGACCGAGAACATAGTCTGGCATATAGTATTCTATTACTATAATTATTAATAACATTTTAGTGCAATCATGAATAAATTGTAATTGTTTTCTCTTGCTCCTCTTCATATTGTTAAGAAATATGCAGCACTTATAAATAAGACATACATATGATAGTATCACTAATATCACATGTGAACATTGACAGTTACTGTCCAAGGGTTATTTAATTTACTAGAAGATTATAACTTTGTATGATTTACCATATCTATGTGAAATTACATATTAACTTGCAGAAGACAGAATAGTAAATGATTTTTGCCCTCTGGAAAAAAATAAACTCTAATGTTTAAAGTTGTATTGCCTTATATGACATTAACTTTTTGTCTTTGCAAGTTTTTTTCAACATTATTTTTTGTAGTGACTTTGGTCTCCTTAAACTTATATTACCATCATGTTGTGACTCTCATTCATGAGACAAATATGAGATAAATTATTTAGCTTGTATACTGTATGAGTTATGGCTTTTACTTTGCAATAGAGTCATGTTTTAACTTCTTGAACATGTATACCTAGTTGCTAATAAGTTCACCAGTTACTTTTTCACTTCATATAGCAGCATATCAACAATAGTCAAATACAATACATATGCATTCACTAATTAATGTTGGACCTCCTTTCAAGACAGTCTATATAGCAAGTTCATTCTCTTTAAATCTTGCACAATATTCTATAAGTTGTAAATGTTATCTCAATAAACATTTCTAGGTTTTTATTATTAAAGTAACTTTAATCATCACAGGTGTTTGGTTTGATTTAGGGAAGATACTCTCAAACATCCTGCAACATGTGTTTTCTGTGATGTGGATTGATCTGCAGGGTCGAAGCGTGGCATATTGCCCACACCTAACCAGTCAGAAGTGCAACTGATGGGAAATTCAAGGATTATTATATAGCTCAAGTTATTTAAAAAGCATATATTAAATGTCACGACTTAAAAAAATAAACATTATGGGAAGGTTAATTGCAAGTATGCTAATTGCTCAAGTTAGAATAAAATAATTATATCAGTATGCCAAAAAAGCACCTGAGCATCTATAAAATAAGAAGCTCAATTCCCTCATAAAACATCTTATGTCCATGGATCAGAAAATTTAACATTTTTAAGATAATGATATTCTCCAAATTATCTGTAGACTAAACGTAATGCCTATCAAAATCCAAGCTGGCTTATTTGAGGACATTGGCAAGATAGTATCAATTTCATATGCAACTATAGGAGACCAAAAATAGTCAAAATATTGGAATAAGAACACAGATAATTTATACTTCTCAATTTCAAAATTTTTACCAATTTCATTTACAGTAAATCAAGAGACAGTGGTACTAGCATATATACATATTAATCAGTGAAAAAAATTGACAGTTCAGAAATAAAATCTCATATTTTAGTCAATTTATCTTGATGAAAATTCCATGGAGAAAAATGTTATTTTCAACATGTTCTGTTGGAATACTCAGAGGCACACATGCAAAATAATAAAATTAGACCTTTACTTCACACCATGTAAAAATTAACTCAAAATTAATCAAAGAGCTAAATATAAGAGCCAACGTCACAAAAGACAACATATGTGGGGATCTTTGTGACCTTGGATTAGTTAAAGTTGCCTTAACTGTAACACCAAAAGCACAAGCAATGCAAGAAAAATGAATGAATCTGACAACATTGAAATTTAAAACTTTGTCCTCATTGAGAAAACACTTTCTTATCACGAAAGTGAGAAGCTGACCCACACAAGGTAATAAATGTTTTGCAAATCATATAGTTGATAAGGAATTTATATATAGATGAAAGTAGAAAAATATTTATTCATTCTTCATCAATTATTGATCCTCTTGTGCTCAAATAATGTTCTGTTTGTGGGGACATAATAGTTTTATTACTTAATGACAAGATGGCACTTATCAACATTATCCAGATATGCATTTGCATTTTATAAAATTTAAGATTTCACAAGATATTTGGAGAGTCATAAGGCTGCAAAGAACCACAAAGGACCATTTTGATGATCTTAAACAAACTTCATTGCTTCACAGTTAATGATAAACATGTCAAGTGAGTTATTCAAAGACACCCAGTTGTATTAAACATTGTTAAGAAGTCAAGTCTTCTAGTTTTCAAGAACTGAAATTATTCTGTGCTTTATCACATTTTATATTCAAAGTAGGTATTGATATCTCAAATGCTTTCAGTAATTGGGAAGATAATAAAAAAAATTGAAATAATTGATGTAAAAATAAGACTGTTGTCCCACATTAAAACAGAACAGTAAAAACAAATTCAGGGTAAAACTAATAAACAAATAAAAAAGGGTAGCCTAGACTTTTGGCCTATGGTTTAAAGAAGGATGTGATAAGTTATCTACTTTAGTCTATGTGTACCTAGTTGCAATTATTTGGATTATTTATGTCAAGATTTTGAACGTTTTTCCTTTAATTTTGGTGGTGCTCTATCATCTCATATATTGTTTTAAAATTGAACTTCAATGAATGTCATAAATTCTAGTATTTTATTAATTAATTTTTAGATCAATATTTAATGCTAAGAATATATTATACTAGTTGTAAAATAATATCATTATTAATCATATTTTTGGGTTAAAACAGCAATGGCAACAAAATTATTTGCACGAGATTATGGACTTTTCAAAATCAAATTCTGATAGACATTACATTGCCTTTTCTAAATAAAACAATGGAAACTCTTGATTACCATATATACTCAGGATTTTGTTATTTGGTCAATAAATAAATATATTTTGATAATGTTGTTTGATATTGAAGGCTACTATTCAATGAAGAATTAATGGTTGGCTGGTGTTATCCTGCTCGCTCAAGCTGATTTGGGAAGTTGGTAAATTTTTCAGCTGTTAAGGTACCAAAAAAATTATTTATTTTAGGTTGGAAATAGTAGCATCACTGATTCACATATCTTTTGCCTAGGTTTCCAAAGATAACACTTTGAGAAATTTATAGATCCTGTTGTTTAGCTTATGTTTATTAGCAAGTTTTATATGAAATAGATCACTTATATTTCTGCCTTTATGAGATACAATAAGGTAATAATCCTCAGAGCATTTTATGATGTAAAAAATGTGAAAGAAATAGAAAGGGTATCCATTTACTCTGATGGATTTCAAGTGAGTTCATCAAAGAAGTTTTTATTCTAAATGATCTAGTAGAATAATATTCTGTGCAAAATGATGTTTCAGTCTATTGACAACTAAACCATTACAAAGTACCAAAAGCTTTTCAAATTGCACACCACATTATTGGTCACTCAAAAACCAAGTTTAGAGTAGTTGAGAATACTTGGGATTTTCAAGTTTTCAATATTTTATGACATACTCTCTCATAGTCTTTCTGAATAAATAAGAAAATACAATTTGTGAATCTCCTTCCAAAGAGTACAAAACTATATCAATGCATTCTCAAATGATATTTTCCTACACATGCAACAAAGCAACCTTAACTAATAAAGGCAATATGACATTGTTGTTTACATTTTATTTATGCTTTTTCTAGTTCTGTATCAAATTTATAAAAGCATAAAATCTGAAAGCTAATAGGACAATGACAACACAAGTGTATAATATATGATCTGTGGAAAGTGTGGATTTTTAAAACAATTCAAACTAAGGTCATTATAGAATTCACTTCTTAAAACTACAGCCTTTTTCTCATTATATAATCAGTTAATGCTGATACAGGTGTCTATTTATGTATGTAAAATTATGCATATATTCATTAATCAGTGACTACATATAAAAAGCCCTAATCTTAACTTCATCAGTTTTCTTCTAGTTCAACTGCTATATATAAGATTTACTTGTCAACATACCTTCTACATTTCATGGTATGTACTATTACCACCTTAATTAGCTACTATCATTTATTTTTATCCATACATCAGACATCAAATTAGAAACACTACTTTATAAAATGATAATTCACTTACTTTCTTTTCAAGTATAACTGCAGAGAAACTAATTTCCATCTCAATATATATATTTGGAAACCTCTTTATATAATTTTAATTTTAGATTCAATTAATGTGAAAATTTTCTTTGAGAAATGGTTACTATAATATCTAGCCTGAATATTTACTCAGTGTTAAATAAATCTACTAAGATTTACTATGAGTGAAATAGTTCATTTTGCTGAAAAGTGTTTGCTTTTCATTATCTTTAAGAAATCACACATTTTGGGGACACGCCCAAGATGGCAGAATCGGAACAGCTCCAGCCTCCAGCTCCCAGTGCGAGAGACACAGAAGATGGGTGATTTCTGCATTTTCAACTGAGGTACCGAGTTGATCTCACTGGGGTGTGTCAGACAGTTGGCGCTGGTCCATGGTTGCAGCCTGACAAATGAGAGCTAAAGCAGGGTGAGGCATAGCCTCACCCGGGAAGCGCAAGGGGGAAGGGAATTCCTTTTTCTAGCCAAAGGAAATTGAGACACACAACACCTGGAAAATCAGGTAACTCCCACCCTAATACTGTGCTTTACCAAGGGTCTTAGGAAACAGCACACCAGGAGATTATGTCCCACACTGGGCCCAGAGGGTCCCACGCCCACGGAACCTCCCTCATTGCTAGCACAGCAGTCTGAGATCTAACTGCAAGGCAGCAGCGAGGCTGGGGGAGGGGCGCCCACCATTGCTGAGGCTTAAGTAGGTAAACAAAGCCTCCCGGAATCTCAAACTGGGTGGAGCCCACAGCAGCTCAAGGAGGCCAGCATGCCTCTGTAGACTCCTACTCTGAGGACAGGGCATAGCTAAACCAAAAGCAGCAGAAACCTTGGCAGAGGTAAATGCCCCTGTCTGACAGAGCAGTGAATCTCCCAGCATGGAGGTTGAGATCTGAGAATGGACAGACTGCCTGCTCAAGTGGGTCCCTGACCCCTGAGTAGCCTAACTGGGGGACATCCCCCACTAGGTGCAGACAAACACCTCACACATCACACAGCAGGATACACCCTTGAGACAAAGCTTCCAGAACAAGATCAGACAGCAACACTCACTGTGCAGCAATATTCTATTTTCATCAGCCTCTGCTGCTCATACCCAGGCAAAAAGGGTCTGGAGTGGACCTCAGGCAAACTCCAACAGACCTGCAGCTGAGGGTCCTGACTGTTAGAAGGAAAACTAACAAACAGAAAGGACACCCACACCAAAACCCCATCAGTATGTCACCATCATCAAAGACCAAAGGCAGATAAAACCACAAAGATGGGGAAAAAACAGTGCGGAAAAGCTGGAAATCCAAAAAATTAGAGTATATCTCCCCTTCCAAAGGAACACAGCTCTTCACCAGCAATGGAACAAAGCTGGACGGAGAATGACTTTGACGAGTTGAGAGAAGAAGGCTTCAGTCAATCAAACTTCTCAGAGCTAAAGAAGGAACTACGTAACCAGCCCAAAGAAACTAAAAACCTTGAAAAAATGATGGATGAATGAATAACTAGAATAGTCAATGCAGAGAAGACCTTAAAGGAACTGATAGAGATGAAAACAATAACACGAACTATGTGACAAATGCACAAGCTTCAGTAACTGACTCAATCAACTGGAAGAAAATGTATCAGTGATTGAAGACCAAGTGAATGAAATGAAGCGAGAAGAGAAGTGTAGAGAAAAAAGAGTAAAAAGAAATGAACAGAGCCTCCAAGAAATATGAGATTATGTGAAAAGACCAAATCTACGTCTGATTGGTATCCCTGAAAGTGACAGGAAAAATGAAACCAAGTTGGAAAACTCTCTGCAGGATATCATCCAGGAGAACTTCCCCAACCTAGTAAGGCAGGCCAACATTCAAATTCAGGAAATACAGGGAACACCACAAAGATACTCTTCGAGAAGAACAACTCCAAAACACATAATTGTCAGATTCACCAAAGTTGATGTGAAGAAAAAAATGTTAAGGGAAGCCAGAGAGAAAAGTCGGGTTACACACAAAGGGAAGCCCAACAGACTAACAGCAGATCTCTTGGCAGAAACTCTACAAGCCAGAAGAGAGTGGGGGCCAATATTCAACATTCTTAAAGAAAAGAATTTTCAACCCAGAATTTCGTATCCAGCCAAACTA
>NW_012123376.1:5784050-5784441 GCF_000951035.1 Colobus angolensis palliatus | reverse complement strand
AGAAAGCAGGAAAGATCTAAAATTGACACACTAACATCACAATTAAAAGAACTAGTGAAGCAAGAGCAAACACATTCAAAAGCTAGCAGAAGGCGAGAAATAACTAAGATCAGAGCAGAACTGAAGAAGATAGAGACACAAAAAATCCTCCAAAAAATCAATGAATCCAGGAGCTGGTTTTTTGAAAAGATCAACAAAAGTGATAGAATGCTAGCAAGAGTAATAAAGAAGAGAAGAGAGAAGAAACAAATAGACACAATAAAAAATGATAAAGAGGATATCATCACCAACCCCATAGAAATACAAACTACCATCAGAGAATACTATAAACACCTCTACGCAAATAAACTAGAAAACCTAGAAGAAATGGATAATTTCTGGACACTTACAC
>NW_012123376.1:5783366-5784000 GCF_000951035.1 Colobus angolensis palliatus | reverse complement strand
GCAAATAAACTAGAAAACCTAGAAGAAATGGATAATTTCTGGACACTTACACACTCCCAAGGCTAAACCAAGAAGAAGTTGAATCCCTGAATAGACCAACAGCAGGCTCTGAAACTGAGGCAACAACTAAAAACCTATTAACCAAAAAGTCCAGGACCAGACGGGTTCACAGCTGAATTCTACCAGAGGTACAAGGAGGAGTTGATATCATTCCTTCTGAAACTATTCCAATCAATAGAAAAAGAGGGAATCCTCCCTAATCCATTTTATGAGGCCAACATCATCCTGATACCAAAGGCTGACAAAGATACAACAAAAAAAGAGACTTTTAAACCAATATCCCTGATGAACATTGATGCAAAAATCCTCAATAAAATACTGGCAATCCGAATCCAGCAGCACATCAAAAAGCTTATACACCATGATCAAGTGGGCTTCATCCCTGGGATGCAAGGCTGGTTCAATATATGCAATCAATAAACATAATCCAGCATATAAACAGAACCAAAGACAAAAGCCAAATGATTATCTCAAGAGATGCAGAAAAAGCCTTTGACAAAATTCAACAGCCCTTCATGCTAAAAACGCTCAATAAATTCAGTACTGATGGAACGTACCTCAAAATAATAAGAGC
>NW_012123376.1:5774813-5778691 GCF_000951035.1 Colobus angolensis palliatus | reverse complement strand
TAATGTGGGGAGGGGTGGGAGGGATAGCATTAGGAGATATACCTAATATAATGACGAGTTAATGGGTGCAGAACAGCAACATGGCCCCTGTATACATATGTAACAAACCTGCACGTTGTGCACATGTACCCTAGAACTTAAAGTATAGTAATAAAAAAAAAGAAATCACCCATTTTGCTAATTGTAAATCACACAATTTTAATTGAGCTAAAGTTTCCCTATCACCTCATTGCCCAAATTAACTTTGTCTTGCATTAAACATGACTGCTTATTGGAAATAAACCCTCAACCTAAAATATATTGGTCTGGCTTTGAATCCTATTCTTTAAAATTTTGTCCTTTTCTACTTACTATTATCCAGCGATTTTCTATTATGATGTGTTATTTTATACAATGTTCAATCATAGGAAAATATAACACATTTGGCTTAGTATTATATCTTCCTTTAGTATGTGACCTCTTTGTTGGTTCACTACATTTTATATTTGTGCCTCAATAGTATGGTGATACTTCAATGAAACGAAAAGTTAACTAAGGATACCATTTATTTGAAATAAGCAAAAATATTGAACGTATACATTGAATAGAAAAGAGATCCATGACACTTATTTTAATTTAAAAACAGGAATACAAATTAGATGGGAAATTATGTTGCCTGTTAAAAAGTTTTAAAATAAACAACAAAAGTTAATGAATTTTAATCATCATGGATACATCTTGTTATGCATTTATTTCTTATTACATTTTCTAATGGGGTGGTACAAAATTAGGCACAAAATAAATATTTTAAATTTTATAGTATGCAGAGAAAATATTTTACTACAAATTACTTATATTCATATTTTAAGATTATGATATCTAATTGTATATTTCAAATTATTAATATGTGAAAGTACTTATTTATATATTCCTTCTTTCAGATTCATTATTGTGTGCCTAAAATGAGACAGGTGCTATACTAAGCATTAAGAATATGGCTGTGAACTGGACAGCTGTGTGTTGTCATGCAGTCGAGCTCTATGCATAACTGATTTTTATCTGATCAGAAAATATAAATATTTTACAACATTGGTTCATAATTGGCAAATTATTATAATAAAGGGGGATTTTTGTATGTATAAAAAGAGATTTTTTTCTCATTAAAAAAAGCAAATTATTGATTTTATTTGTGGAAGACTGTGCTTTATAAGTTGAAAGGACCCTGGACGACCCTAAGATTTCTTCCTTCTGACATATCGTAAGAAGTCCTTTTAGAATCACTCAATAATGTAAGAATGTTTCTTATCCAGAAGGGAATACTACATCTTAAATGACTGAAATCATTAAATATTTAGGTACTACTTATAGGTTTAAATGTGCGTTTACAGGATATTTTTAAATGTTAGTATTCCTTCTTAAAACTTTGTTAGTTATATTGTTGTCACAGCATCAGCTGGAGACCTATGACAGCTCTTAAAAAATTTAATCTACTGTACCTGAGATATTTTTAATAAATTGTGCTTGTGTGTGTGCGTTGCAGTTTTATATGTGAGATATAGCTATGTGCTATATCTCAGTGTTTTAGAAATCGAAGCTCAGTAGAACAAATAAAATAAAATAAAACTATGCAAATAAGGACAATGATTTTACCAATGACTCCAATTTGTAACACATTGCCTGTAAAGAAAAGTGAATAAGTTCTAGGGATCTAAGGTACATAATGGGTAGCAATTGATGTGTTAATTAATTTGATTTTGAAAACCATAAAAGAAAGAGCTATCCATCTAATTCAGGGACAAAGACTGTTAAGAAATACGAAAACAAAAGGAGAGGAAGAAGAGAAATTTCCTTTGTACCCAGTCTGCCATATTTCTACTCAGTCCTTTTGAACATTAGACATCACCAGTCATTGTCCCTTAAACACTCATTATACTCACCCTGAACTTTTCATTTCGTATTATTTACAAAGACATGCTGAAAGCCAAATTTTGATAATTTTCAACTTGTCACTTGTATATAACTTGTTACTAAGACCACGAGGGCATGTGAGACACTGAAAGGAGTAACACAAAATGTTAAATAAAAGAAAAAAGATAACATTAAAAATCATTTAGTACTAATGTATCATGTAATAGTCTTGAGAAAAATGTAAATGAAGTAAACTTTATTTTTATGACTTACAAAACAAGAATATTTAAAGTTACACTCCAAATATTCTTCTAAGGCAAACTGTAATTTATGGTTTATTAGCAGGGTTATTGGTTAAGATTAAAAGCATGCAGCTAGCTAGGAACAATGAAACATGTCAGCTATTTTAAAACCATGATCACAAACCACATTTATATGATTTGTTCTTTCTCTCAGGTATTTTTTCCAGTGTCTCTGAAGGAGAAGTGAAGGATGTGCAGCATGTTTTTAGTGCTACCAAGATTCTGAAAGGGCAGCTATTCTTACACTGACTCTGGAAGGCTTTATGCTGCAGGTATGAGTCTTCCACTCTTCAAAGATACTTATGAACAAGGTAGCCTCTAATTAGTCCTAGTGCCACTGCCTCTGCCTCCATCCTAAACTTAATGAAATGCTCTAAGTCATACTGGTAGCACTGGACAGAAAACAGAGAAGGGGGGAAAAAATACCTGAGAAAAAAATCATAAAGTGATTTGGTCTCATTTCTCTTTCAGGTTTGTAATATCCATTTGTCTGAAGTAATTCACATTTTGTGTCTGGGTATCAGAAACCTCACTTAATATTATGGGCAATATGTAATCACAGTATATTCACAAGCATATTGAATAGGGCATGAAATCTGTAGTGAGATAGTCCTGGGTTTACTATCCCATTCTAGCATGTCTATCTATTGATCCTGAGTAAATTATTTAACATCCCTGAATCACAGTTTTACTGTTTTTAAAATGTATATAACACTTGCCTTGCAGGGATTTTGAAAAGAGTAAATTTAATGAATATATCTAACACCTAGAATACAGTGGCAATAGGACAATATTTGAAACTTTACATGTGCCCTCACCAGCACCATCAGTGGTGAGACGTGCCATCAGTAAAGCTGCTGCTTATATGCCAAGCACAATGGCAGAAGGTAGCGTTACCTCACTCTCTTTCTTCTTTTACACTCTCCTAATATGTGGGTGTGAGTATATATCACATCTTATATTACACCTTATAATTTTTCTTTGTAAAATTTACCATATATGTATACACACACGTATACATACATACATATATAGGCATATGTAATAGTCATTTATAATGGTAATTTATCATTATAAACAAATTATGTGAGTGGGTGTATACACCTCTAGGGTATACTAATCTCTATTCTTAGTTTCTCTTCTTGCCTTCCTTTTATGTCAGTCTGATGACTCATCTTAAAATTAAACCTTAGTCCTTGCTTGTTCAAAATGTTCAATGGCATATTACTATACTCCAGATAAATCCCCAACTCCTTACAATGTTTCCATAACCCTGCACAATTGATTCTGCCTAAATCTCCAGCCTCATAAACTATCTTTCTTCTTGTCCCTCTCCACCAGCCCATCTACCTTGAATTTCATTAAGCAGAACAATTGTCTTCCCACTTCAGATCATTGGCATATCCATTTTCTTCTGTTATGAACATTTTTAACCAAATCTACACCTGACTAATTCTACCTCATTTTTTACAATTCATATAAACTTCACTTATTTAAAGAGTATTTTTCTGGTTTATGGGAGAGCTCCCATTGCTATATATATATCTTTTGTTTGTTTGTTTGTTTCCCCTGATATGGAGTCTTTCTCTGTCGCGCAGGCTGGAGTGCAGTGGCTCGATCTCGGCTCACTGTAAGCTCCGCCTCCCGGTTTCACACCATTCTCCTGCCTCTGCCTTCCAAGTAGCTGGG
>NW_012123376.1:5769461-5770851 GCF_000951035.1 Colobus angolensis palliatus | reverse complement strand
TATGTGTGTATATATACACACACACATATATACATACACACATTTATACATACACACATATATAGGCATAAATAGTTATAATTTGTAATGATAATTTGTTTTCATTCAATATATTAACCTTGACTCTAAGGGCAATATCATTTCTATTTTGTTCACCATTGCATTCCCTATGCCAATGCCACCTACGGGTAGCGCCCAGGGAACTTGGTACATAGCAGTCAATAGTCACTATACCTTTCCTTATTCATTTAGTAATTAATTAGTATATACGGAGATTTATCTAGGCACTTATGTTACAAAAGTGTTTTTTAATGTTATCAAGAAGCTACTATATGTTAATTGGGCAGGTAGACAACAAAAACAAAAACGAATATATATTGTAAAACCAGCAACTAAATAAGTACTCTAAAAAATATAAAGATGTGTAAGGGAATAGAGAGTTTTGAAGGTACTGGCACATCACATGGAGTTTTCAGAGAATGGGTCTCTATGGAAGTAACATTTGACAGAGATCTGAATGAGGTAGAGAAGAAACAGATATAAATATTTGGCAGAAGAGTATTTCCATCAGAGGGAAGAAAGAAAAAGCACAAAACTCCACAAGTGGAGTTACGCTTAGTGTCATCAAAAAACAGTAAGAAGGTCAATGTGGCTAGAACTGTAAGAACAGGGAAAATAATAGCAGAAAATGTGATTTAAAAAAATGTCAAAGGCACACACTTGTAGTCTTGTTGAATGAGTACATTAAAGAAAGCTCTACAAAAGTACCCAAGGGAAACAGGGAATTGCTGACCATATTACAAGATACTAGACACTTTGATGGAGTAAAAAAATTCAACGGATAAGGCTTCTTCTCTTGTCATAAAGAAATTTGCAATGTATTTGTAAAGACTAGTCACAAAGAAATAAAAATGATTAATTGTATAAGAAAGTTTATGATAATATCACACAATCCTAAAGAAAGGAATACTAAGATTTCAACTGTGAGAGGTAATACCATGAGAAGTTTAAAGATATTTCTTTGGCATGAACGAACTTGAACTAGAAACAGGGAGGGATTATTCAGAATTTGATAATGTTTCCAACAAGAGAAATATCTGAGTTAAGTAACAGTAAAGGAACTATACAACACATATTTAGCAGGAATGAGAGCAACTGCATCTAATATTGAGAAAAAATGCCTGGGTAGCAGCTTAGAAGCTAGGTATGGAGGACTATGTATATCAGAATATGAAAGCCAGGTGTGATGACTCACGCTTGTAATCCTAGCACTTTGGGAGGTTAAGGTGGGAGGATCACCTAAGATCAGGAGTTCGAGACCAGCCTGACCAACAAGGTAAAACCCCCATCTCTACTAAAAATACAAAATTAGCCAGGTGTGGGGGCAAGC
>NW_012123376.1:5764742-5769315 GCF_000951035.1 Colobus angolensis palliatus | reverse complement strand
TTTCTTTGTAAAATTTACCATATATGTATACACATATATGTGTATATATATGGAGATTGAACATACATGCTATGTTGGGGTATATTCTGAATATTTTTTGGAATTAAGAAAATGAAACACTCAATGTTCTAAGTTTAAAAGATATGAATAGAGAATTGAAGGTTTAAACAACCATTGAAAAAACTATGAAGGTCAGGGAAGTTTCTACTAAAGATTTCAAACTTCATTTCAACATGAATTTTCTCAAAAGCACTCTGCAAAGACACTGAATTCCTCAAGGACCTCCAGAGGCCTCCCAATAATGGTGTCAGCCTACAACAGTGGGGTAAATAGCTTTGATAACTCGCTTGTAAGTTATTTTACTTTTCCATTTGCCTACACATCTTCCTGCAACTGCCTGTGGAGAATAATGGCTGCTGCTTCTCTTCCAGCTTTCATATCTTACATGAATGCCTCTTATTGGTAAGTTCTAACCCAGAACCGTCTAGAGAAAGGATTGCTGGATAAAAATGTTCCACGTGTGTCCTCCAAAAGGCAGAGCTGACTTTGGAGGGAAGTAGCAATGCTGATCAGTGGAAATAAACTCAGCAGGCAAGGAAAGATCGGGAGATGGAAGTAGACTCTGGACTTTCTGTCCATCTTTACCCAAAGCAGATCAATTCTAAAATGATACTTTGATATAATATTTAATTTGAACAGATAATTGCATTAGTAAAATAAATTTTAAAAGAGAATGAGAAACACTTAAACACCACTGCTTTAAACACAAGTCCATTCTATTAAATACATGACAGCCATTGTCATGCCTTAATTTTATTCTGGCATAGGCAGCCATTTTTTCAACTTTTCTTCATAGTACACAATCACATAAAATTTACTATTCTTGTTATTCTAATCTGTTTCTGTTTGCCACTCTCGATTGTTTTTAAAATGTTATATCCAGAATTAAGCACAGGTTTCATAATGTAATCTAAGAGTACAATGAGACTATTTCCTTCAGTGATGTTTTTTTGGCACTATCTCTATATTCATGCAGACATAGTTACATTAATGTTTCAGAATTAATTTTACACTTCTACCTGATATTGAGCTTGCAATCAAAATTCTCCAGTATTTTGCACATGATTCATTGCCAAGCTGGATCACCTTCCCAAGAGATTTTGGAATTATTTGCACAAAATCAGTAGCTGAAGCCAAATACATAAGTGAAATTGCCAAAGGAAAGATGATAAATAATGAAGAAGAGAAATATAGGCAGCAAATTAAGTTCTGGGTAGACCAGACCTTTGGTCTCTGAAGATCAAGTTTATATCTAAAGAGTTTGGGCAAGAAATTTAAAAATTTTAGAAGTGTTACTTATGTATTAAGCAATCAGACAAATAATTACAGTGAAGAGAGAAGTTAATTCTATTCTGCATGCAGTAGAATAAATGGAATGATTTGCTGTTAAAGCAGTTAAGGAGAAAACAACAACAAAAAACAAAACAAAACAAAAACAAAAAACACAGCACAATATGTTTGCTTTCAAAGCACAGATTGGGTAGATTAGATGAGAACATATGCCTGATTGGACAAGGATCAGAAGCAAATATGTGATGAGAAATCACATTATCAGATGCAAAACACTCATTTTAAACTGCTGGAACTGAAGGGACAATATAGATCTGGGAAGAAAACCGGTCAGTAATGTTTCTCTAAAATAGGAACCGTAAACATCTATAGAATACCAGAGCACCAGATTTTCAAAATCAATCAAAATCATTTAAATTTCAGCAGATATTATATGTCACAGTCTAAGAAATAAATTAATATAGAATCATTCAGAATGTTGAGTACCTTAGAAATCTTCTATATTTCTGTTTTAAATATATTTTCCTATGAAGCATACATTTTAAAGTCTCTGAAGAAAAAAATGTGTTACTATTGTGTGATAAATTGCAGAACAGTCTAAGCAGCTGCAAGGAAAACATTTTCATTACTAAATTAATAATTTGAAATTAGACCAGAAGGGACCATTATCCCTCTGGATATGGAGGCATATTGTTCTTTGGCTTAGTTAAGCCAGGAGCTCCTAAAGGTAATGAAATGTGCCTAATTAAATGGTGGCAGTTGGACTTTGATATTTTGGTTGATGAATTATTTGTTTACCTTGATTTGCTATGGTTCACATAATTTCAAAGGTAGCATCGTGTCTGTCATGGAAAACTTCTAAAGAAGGATTTGACAATAGAATTACAAATCGTGTATCTTCTTCCTTTTATTTCTATATTTTCATTTAATTTAGTAATCTGCTTAAAGGATTAAAAAGGAAAAAGAAAATAATTTTGAAACTCTCTTTCAAAATGGCAATCAGAATACTTTTAAGTGATTGACTCATTAGTGGTTAGAAAAAGTGTTCAATTTGAAATAAATAGCAACCATAAAGCTTAACAATATTTATCCCATTTTAATTCTTTCTTTGAGTTGGACAGAAAAATTTCCATAAGACTTTATTGGTTGTTTCAATAATAACAATGAAAACATTAATAATATTAATAACAATATCACAGTAAAAATGGGTAGCATTGATACAGGGCCTCTCTGCCAGGCACTCACTCTATTAAGTGCTTTTAGAATGATTATTTCTAGGATAGGTAATATGATGGGTATGAGACTTATAACTGGTTATTTTATCCTAGAATGGAACTAGTATTTAAAAAATTCCATGCTATAAAGTACACAAATTTAAACTGTACAATTGAAATGACTTTTAGATTCTCTATAAAGCTGTTAATACGCACATCCATACACACACACACACACACACACAGAGGGAATAAAAGGGAAAACATATAAAATAGGCTTAAATTTTTTCCATAAAATCATACTGGCATAGCCACACTCAATATAATATGCTGTGATGGAGAGGTTTGAAAAATGTGGAAAAAGTGTATAAAAGGGAAGCTGTGGAAGTGAATGTACGAAGGTATATATGCCTGGGGAAAGTTTGAAAATCGGTTTAAATAGCTTTATTAATTATCTATCTATCTATCTATCTATCTATCTATCTATCTATCTATCTGTCTGTCTATCTATCTATATTGCCTGTTAAGTGTTCATAAAGCCATAAAGAAGCTTCCCTATTGCAACATGTGGAGGTTCCTGGAGGGTGGTGTGCCCAGGGACAGCCTGGAGCCTGTGCACCCCTCTCCTCATACCTCACCCTACACATCTCTTCATCTGTATCCTTTGCAATATCTTTTATAATAAACCAATAAATGCAAAATGAGATAAAAAATAAATCCACAAAAGAACAATAAATCCAGTATAGAATGTGTTTTTTAAAATTAGAATATACATTATGGTACACTATAGTTCATAATAAAAAATGTGCCAAGCATAGAAAACTCATTTTAAACTTAAAAAACTTGCTAATGCCATGACAGTAATTATTTTTACCTCTGATAACGCAGAGTATGTCTCCATTATTAAAAGATTAAGTTTCCTTACCATTGTGTAGCTGTGGGCCACCTTCATTAATTCAATGCATCCTTGAGCATCTGCGAAGGCTCGAATTCCTAAACAGTTAGATGGATGCAGAAGCTTCATGAGGAAGTGACAGCACACTTCCACCACCTGTGGAAGCTGAAGAAGGCATGCTGCAGCAAGAAGGTTCTCAATGGTGTCCTCTTTTAATTCCAAGCAGCCTAAACATAAGCAAAGATAATTATGAAACTCTTTTTAAAACATGAAATAATATGTATCATAATATTACTCAAAACATTAGGACAATCTTCTAGAACAGATCTAAACTGAGATTGATAATCAAGATAAATATAACTTGGTAAAGGTCACCAGTTGTTTTAAGAATTTTGCATTTCGTATTTCACGTAATATTCAAAATCACTCAGTAGATAGAAATGCAGTTTCAATCAATACATCTGTATACTAGCAGAAATGGTAGTTCTTCCTTTGATTGTGAAATAAGGAAAATAGAGAGAAAAATAAGGTGCAGAATATATGCCTACAAACTTAGGAGAGCAGAGATTCTCTAAGTATCTGACAAGGTATATAATTGTATCTGAATATAAAATATCTATTTGTGGATAATTAATACATGTATGTACATTTATAAATGCATGTGTTGCAGGTTGGTAGTACTTTATTTAACCCACTGTACTCATGTTTAAAATTGTCTATAATTTTGGTTTTTAATTTTTTCTTTGTTTTTCTTTCCCCTTTTATCTTAAAGACAAAAAACAAAAACAAAAACAAACAAACAAACAAAAACTCTTTAGTGCTTTAGTGTTTCCTCTGTTTTTCTAATATCCAGAATAATTTTTTTTAAAGGGATCTGTTTGTCAAATGTTTATAGAACTTATCTTTGAAGTTTTATGGACTTAACCATCTGGAGTTACATTTTAATTAGTAATATGATGTGTTCAATGGTTTTATTATCATTTAGATTTACTATCTGTATCTGAGTGAGTTTTACAAGTTATACAATCTCAGAAATGGTTTAGTCCACTTTTCTGGCACAGCCTACTAGTTCTTCATGACAAATATCTCCAGTCATTTTTTTTTTTTTTTTTTT
>NW_012123376.1:5755711-5760997 GCF_000951035.1 Colobus angolensis palliatus | reverse complement strand
GACCAGAGGGAGTCAAAGCTCAATTGTATCAGACATCCAAAGAAGAGTTGGTGCCAATCTTACTGAAACTATTCTAAAAGGAAAATCTTAAGAATTTTAAACCTGAGAAAATAACATCCTGTTTTATTCATTTTTCTGAGTCTTCTAAATTTGACTAAAGTTTGAATTGTTTCATTTATATTTTCCTTTACATATATATATTTTTTGCCTTAGTAAAGCCTACATTCCAGCTTTTAATAATCAATGTCAGACATTAGTGCCTACATATAAGGATTATCTTAGTTTATGTGTGAACTTAGAAGGCAGGTTGCACTAAATTTGAAATTTGACTATAAGACTTTAGGAAAGATGTAATTTTATCTAACTATAATTATGCTGTTATTTAATTGAAATTTAAAAGTATATTATTGCCAATTTGTGGATATTTTTTAACTTTGTGATGTTACTGCCATTTTTTCTTAGATTTCTCCTTTTCATCATGAATAGTTTTATGACATAATAAAAATGTTATCTACTTTCAAAACTTTTGGACAGAATATTTATTAAGAAAGTCCTTTATGCATAATAACTATTGTTTTCCATACCAAATTTTGTTTTCTGAAAATTTTTAAACCTATAATAATTTGCAAAAACCATCCATATACCCTTTATCTGGCTTCACCCAGTGTTAATATTTTGCCATATGTATGTGTATGTTTGTATTTATGTTGTAGCTGCAAAATTAGTAGAGAGCTACCTTCAGCCATCACATGTCACCTCTAAATGCTTCAGTATGCATCATCTAAGAATAAAGGTATTCTCCAGTGGAGTGACAATATAATTATCACATATGAAATTGATATATTTGCTATGACATACACTTTCCCAAATATTCAAACAGTTTTCTGTGTAGCTTTATTTATTTTTTTTAATTCAAGATCTCATCAAGGATTATACATTACATTTACTTGTGGTGTTCCTTTAGATTCCTTTTATCTAGAACTGTTCCCCTGACATTTTTTCATCTATAATATTTATGTTGGTGAAGAACCCATACTAGTTGTTTCGTAGAATCTTTCCTTTTGTACTTACATTATTTCCCCTTTATTAGATTATAGTGGTTTTTTTCTTTTTCTTTCTCTTTTTTTTGCAGGGACACCATATAGGTGATCTTTTGCTCTTCTCCGTCATGATCAAGAGGCTCATGATGTCAGTGTGCCCTATTTTTGGTGGCTTTAAGTGTCATAGAATGTTTTAGGCAGTATCTTACAGATTCCTTCATATAATTTTTTTATAATTAAAGAATGATCTGTTGGGTGATAGATACCTTTGCTTTCAAATATGACAACATGCTTAATAGGTAAAAAAGACTATTATGTTTTATTTATGACTTTCACTGAAAGGAAGACAGTAGAGAAATCTAAAGCATGCCTCCAAGCATAAAAGTGAGTTGATGAAGGAAAAAGAAGAGCAGATACACTGCAGAAAACAGTTGGAAAATACAGTGATTAGAGTAATATGAAAGTATTTTTATTATATATTAATTTCCACTTAAATTAGATACATAAATTCTAGTTTTGATATAAAAAGAGAACACAACACTAATAATAAAAATTAAAAGCTATTGAAAATTCTAAAATTTTAATTTTAACTTACAAAACCTTGCTGTGGAGATATTATCAAAAAGTAGAAGGTTGAGGAGTATAAGTCACTTTATTAGAGGAGATATTTATAGCAATAAAATTCCTTGAGGTGTTTATATTTTACATTATTAAAAACATTATCATACAATAATATTGTCAAGATCTTCATTTGAAGTTGAGGTATTCATATGGATTTGAATGATTTTAAGATTAATTATACCAGAACTAACTATTGATATATATTTTAAGGTTTATGAAATACCATAGCAAGATTGAGCAAAAAGTATTTTATAGGTTACAGAAACTTATATTTGTATAACAATTTTAGATTTTTTTTAAAAAAGTGTACTTGCTGTTATAAAAATAAAGTTAAAATAGAGAAAATAAGAGGAACACATTAAAATCTGTTATTAATTTTAAACAGATTACAGCACTCTTTTATTCATATATACCTTCAACATATTGTTTTGATTTAAAATCTCAGAGGAAATTTACCTATATTGTTCAGCAAAGTTGTCAAGAACACGGTTGCATGAGTCTTAGCATAGATATTGAGAGAAAATCAGATGGAAGGCCTACATGCTGATGGCATGGTTTTTACAGATTTCATTTTACTGTGATTTTAGAACATTGGGAGGATGACTTCCTGTAATCTAATTAACTATTTCTCTCAATATAATTTATGCAGAAAAGAATGAGCACAGCAGGCCTGAACCACTACTATCCTCTGAAAGGCCTGCTTTCAAGGTTTGCTCCACCTGGTATCTGAGAACTTAGATTTCAAGAGGATTCTCATCATTAACTGATAAAAATTGACTCACTCTGCCTAAACTGTACAAAAATATGGTATATGCTGAACACATTTTTCCTTTCTGGGAGTCTGAAATTTTGGTCTGTGTTAGACAGACGCTTATGCGATCAACACCTAATAAAACTCCAGGCACTGAATCTCTAGTGAGCTTCCTTGGTTGACATTTCACACACTTTGTCACAACTCTTTGAAGGTAAAAATAGTATGTTCAGTGGGACTCCACTGGAAGGGAACCCTTGGAAGTCTGTACCTGGTTTCCTTTGTACTTTGCCCCATAGGTCGTTTACCTTTTCTGGTTGTGTTATGTATTATTTTGCCATAACAATTCATAGCCATTGGTAAAACTATATGGTGAGTCTTGTGAATTATCCTAGTTCATCACTGAACTGGGCGTTAGTCTTGGGGATCATCCAACATAGCATTCTATTCAGAAATCCTGAGGTGGCAGGGAAATGTAGAGATATGCTGTGCTCAGAAGCTCAAAGATCAATATTGCTAAGATTTCATTCCACACCAAATTAATCTATAGATGCACAACAATCACATTTAGAATCTCAGTAAATCCTGTGAAAATTGCAAAACAGATTCTAAAATTCATATGGAAATACAACGGACCTACAATAGTCCAAACAATTTTGAAAAATAACAAAGTGAGAATAAGAGCACTACCTGATTTTAAGACTGATTACAAAGTTTATGCAAGGGCACAAAGGTAAGTCATTTGAGAAAAGATTGTCTTTGAATGAGTCAGATATGTGTACAAAACGAAAACTTGTATTTGATGCATACCCCAAATGATATACAAAATTTCCTCAAAATGGATCACGAATCAAATTCAAACAGTAAACTATAAAACTTTTTTTTTTTTTTTTTTTTTAACATAGGATCAGACTACATTTCTCTTGAGTTAGATGTAACATCTAACAAGCTCTTGTCAATGGATCAGGAGGAGCAGGATGTGTTTTACCACTAGACCAAGGAAATTATGATGTGCGTCTTCTCTCCTTCTCTTATAACAGCTAATTACAGGAGTTAATAAAACCCAATTGAATGGAAGACACATAGGAAGTGTATTCTAATTAGTCAGTACCTGTAATTATGTAAACCTTTTCATATCATATGTTGTTTATTTTTGTCTTCTGTTCTATATTATAAAATTAAACTTTTAAGTGGATTGTCTAATTAGATAATGATTTCTAAGTATAATTTATGTTAATAAGCAATATGCAGTAATATTAATAGGATTTTTAAGGACTATAATTTTTTTATTAATTTTATTAGAAATCACTGATCTTACTGAATATGAATATATGCACTTTCACTAATGCTGGAAATTATTCCTGTTTTTATTTAAATCATTCTTCACCTCTACCTTTGCTTCCTCCATTTTCTCTTACAGTCTGTTCCTTAGGGGTACACTGAATTTTCTCTCTTTTCATGTCTGTAAGTTTTTCATATTTTGCATTCACTAATTCTCTCTTTAGCATATCTACATTTTTGTATAACCTTATTTTTTTTAACTTCAGTGAAGATTCGAATTCATGGCTAGTTCCTTTGACATATCTAACATACTGTTTACTCATCACTTTGTAATAATTTATCCAACTTTTACTTCTAGAAATTTCTCCCATGGGAACTATTGACATCACAGAATTTTAATACATTCATAAACAGCAGTTTTGACACAAAGATTGTTTAAGAGATTTTAATAATATTTACATTTTGTCATCATTATTAATTTCTTCAAATCTTACTGTATCTTTATATAATTTCATTTTAATCGTAATCAACCCAAAATATGCATTTATGCTCTGAATTCCAAATTAACCCAATCAGATGAAGCCAAAGAAAAATGAATTTTTAAAAAATTAACAAAGCCTCCAAGAAATATTGAAATATGTTAAATGGCTAAACCTAAGAATAATTGGTTTTTGTTGACAGAACGTCAACAAAGAAACAATGGACCTAAACTATACCCTAAAACAAATGGATTTAACAAATATTTACAGAACATTCTGCCCCTAAACTGCAGGATATATATTCTTTTCATCAACACATGGAACATTCTCCAAGATAGACCAGGAACAAGTCTCAGTCAATTTAAGAAAATCAAAATTGTATCAAGTATCCTCTCATACCACAGTGGAATAAAATTCAAAATTAATTCCAAAAGGAAACCTCAAATACATGGAAATTAATAATCTGCTCTTGAATGATCTTAGGGTCAATGATGAAATCAAGATGGAAATTTAAAAAAATTCTTTGTTCTGAATGATAATAATGACACAGCTTATCAAAACCTGTGGTATAAGGTAAAAGTGATGCTAAGAGGAAAATTTACAGCAATAAATGCTGTATCAAAAAGTCTGAAAGAGCACAAATAGAGAATCTAGGGTCACACCTCAGGGAACTAGAGAAACAAGAACAAACCAGTCCCAAACACAGCAGAAGAAAATAAATAACAAAGATCAAAGCAGAGCTAAATGAAATTAAAACAAATAAACAAAAGCAATTCAAAAGATAAATGAAACAAAAACCTGGTTCTTTGAAAAGATAAAGAAAATTGTGGCCGGGCGCGGTGGCTCACGCCTATAATCCCAGAACTTTAGGAGGCCCAGGCGGGTGGATCACGAGGTCAGGAGATCCAGACCATCCTGGCTTACATGGTGAAACCCCGTCTCTACTAAAAATACAAAACATTAGCCGGGCGTGGTGGCGGGTGCCTGTAGTCCCAGTTACTGGGGAGGCTGAGGCAGGAGAACGGCGTGAACCTGGGAGGCGGAGTTTGCAGTGACCAGAGATCACTCCACTGCACTCCAACCTGGGCGACAGAGCAAGACTCCGTCTCAAAAA
>NW_012123376.1:5727052-5751866 GCF_000951035.1 Colobus angolensis palliatus | reverse complement strand
AAAATTTATTTGATAAAATATCAAAAACATAATTTTTCAAAGAACAAATTGAGAAACTAGACTTCATACAATTCCCTGCAAGACTGAGCTAAGATCATGCCACTGCACTCCAGCCTGAGTAACAGAATAAGACCCTGCCTCTATTTAAAAGAAAAAGAAAAAAAAAAAGCCACTGTAGGATGTTTTATTAAAGGAATAAAAAGATGAACTATAAACCAGGAAAAAAGTTTGCAAATCATATCTGATAAAATATTATATAGAGAATATTTCAAGAATTTTCAAACTAAATTAAAAAAAACTGGGCAAATGATTTATACAAAATACAGACAACCCACAAAAGAAAATGTATGAACAAAAAATGCTTAATATTTTCAGTGCTTCAGAAAATGCACATTCCAAACACAATGACAGACCACAACACCTCTACTAGAACTGCTTGTGGAAATGTGAAATGATAAAACTACTTTAGAAAACCATTTTGCAGTTTTATCTCCTCCATGACTCAGCCATTCTGCTCCTGTGTTTGCTCAAGAGTAAAGGAAGAATATTCTGATACAAAGTCTTGTACATGAATGTTTACAGAAAATTTATTTTGCAATGGCCAAGAGCTGGAAAGGACTAAAATGTGAATTGACAGGTAAATGTCTAAACAAAATTGGAGTATGTCTATTCAGTGGAATAGTTCATAATAATAATAAAAAATTATTGATTATGAAATATCATGGTTAATTATGTTGAGTGCAAGGTAATTAGGCCGAGTGAAAGAAACCAGACAGAAAAGAAATACAAACTCTATGATTAACTTCAAAATTCTTGAAAGTCCCAAAAAATCTGGTGTGTAAGGAATCAGATCACTGATGCTTATGTACTAGGTCAGAATAAGGAAGGACAACAAGATAGATTGCAAAAGGACATGAGAAAACATTTGATGATTACAGATATATTCATTAATTTGTGGTGAGTATATGCATATGCCAAACGTATCAAATTATACACTTTGTGTATGTACAGTTTATTGTATCTCGATTATTCATCAATAAAGTATTAAAAAGAATACTCAACTGTATTTTCAAAATATATTTAATAAATGATTTGAGTTGACAAGTAGATGGAAACATATTCTGAGTGCTTAAATGCAAACAAAAATCAAACAAATATACGATATTATAATTTACAATGAGGGTTGTGTGATTTTATTTTTCTTTGTTTTCCTTTTTTTTTCTTTTTGAGGCAAGGTCTTATTCTGTCATCTGGGCTGAAGGGCAGTGGAATGATCATAGCTCACTGCTTCCTTGAACCCCTGGTCTCAAGTTATCCTCTTGCCTCAGCCTCCCACGTAGGTGAGATTACAGGTATGCACCACTAGGTTCAGCTATGTATTTTTATTTTTGTAGCAATTAGGTGTTGCTATGTTGCCCAGGTTAGTCTAGAACTTCTGGTCCCAAGCCATCCTCTTGCCTTGGCCTCCCAAATTGTTGGGATTTACAGGTGTGAGCTACCATGCCTGGCCAATAATTTTTTCTGAATGTTTGCAATATCATGCAAAACATGATTATAGTCATGACAATTCACATATGCTATTATTAGGTTGATCAAAAAGTAATTGTGGTTTTTGTCATTACTTTCAATGGGAAAATTGCAATTACTTTTGCACCAACCTATCATATGAAAAACATATTCTTAATATAATCTTAAAAATTTGAGCCTGCCATACAAAACTCTGTGTGTGTGTGTGTGTGTGTGTGTGTGTATGAGAAGACCTTCCTACTCCATCACTGTGGCTAATTCTTGTGTGTTTCCATCACTCCTTCTGAACATTCTGACCCATATTGATATCTCTATTATGCTCTCTTCCCTTAAGCTCTTTCAGTGTTTCATTTGTTTTCTGCTGGGACTCTGACTGATAAAGTGAATATTGGATGTGGACAGCAAGGAATAAAATCTCAGAGGATTCCACATAGTTTGGCTTGGGTGTCCAGGAAAATGGCATATGATTGACTATTTATATTCGAAAAGTATATTACTGTATTTCTTTATATGTGTGTGTATTTTTACCTTCCCAGATCAATACTTGAAAAAAGATTCAGCAGCAATATACATACTTACAGGGTTTTTACGATATTTTCTTGAAACATATTTATTCTGTCTAAATTCTAACCCCTGATAATAATACACTTCATAATAATTCAGACAGAATTTTTTCAGAGCATCTCTCAATTATTTCCCCAAAAAAGAAAACAAGGAATTTTCACAAGATACCCGTAGAATAATATTTTTATTTATTGTTAGCTTTGGAGGTTAATTTGAGTATTATAACCACTGTTTTTTTCAAATAGTTTTAATATTGTATTTTCTAAAACTTGGAATGTATCCAATGAAAGAATCTATTTGTTAAAGCCAGAGGCACAAATGGAATATTAGCCAGTGTCAAGCTTCAATGCACACAAATTAAGCTACCTCATGCATGCTATATTTCTTTATATCTGTAACGTGTCCATTGCTCAGACAGACCTAGATGTAAAAAGAAAAAGGGTAGCCAAGTATTTGACTTAAAAGGTACCTTTTTAAAAAGCACGAAAACTACTAATGGAAAGAAAAGTAATTCTACATTTTCATTCACAGTTGATTTCAAGGCATAACGTTCTCAAATAAGCTTACTAAAAGGGACAACCTACATGTTTTTAATTAGGTGCCATAGAAAACTGGGTTAAAAATACACGATAGCCATATTAAACTTGAGATACCTAAGAAGTCGATGTTTCTAATAACAGTCAACTTCTAGAGATTGTTTTCAAATAAAAATGAAATGTTTATAATCTCTCTTAGCAAGTTGAGAGGAGCTTTGTCTCCAGAGTTAATTAATTGAGAGGGTCGACACATCATCAGGAAACAGGCATCTCCTCAAGTGACTTCCTCAATTTCTGTCATAGTTGCCATAATTTCAGGTTTCAGATTCAGACAGGAAAACATGTAGCAAAAGAGGAATTATTTATTTATGTATATATCTCTTACATCAGTGAAGAAACTTTTACCAAAGAATCCCCAGAAATTTTTCTCCAAGTTGCTCTCGCAAAAATTGTGTCACATAATCATGCCTAACTCAATCATTAGGAAAGGAGTGAAATACAAATAATTGGTTTTGATCCTATAAACTGCTTATAAAAAGAGTCATCCTCCTCTGATTCAACTGGGGAACTATTCTATTTTTGAATAGAGTACCAATAAGGTGTGCTACATTTATCCACAATTATATCTTAAGTAAATGCTAAGGCCACTAAATCTTCCAAATATGTATGAGTAGACTTAAACTGTGTTTTTCTATAAGATATTTGAATTTGTACTTCATTGACATAAAAATATGTAAAACAGAATGGGAATGAAAAAGTGAAGTTTACAGAAGAATATATATTGATACGGTTCTCTTTCTTATTAGACACATCATCCCCTATTAACAAATGCACAGAGTATCTTTATTTCATTTACAAAATATGTTATATTGGGAATGTATGTTTCCAAAAGTATTGTTTTAGAAATGTGCATTCTACCAGACAAGTGCAAAAACTGCCTATAAAATTCACAAAGTAAATTAAATTTATCTATCATCATTCTGTTAAATTGAAAAAGAGAGAAACAATGTCAATGTCACTCTAGAAATTCAAACTTCAAAATTGATATTTTTAGTAACTCACAGGTATTTTAAAAATATAGTTTTATATGAAAATACTTCTAGATTAAAAGAAAATTGCAAAGATAGTACAGTGATTTTTCCGTATAACATATACCTGTTTCCCCCATTATTAACATCTTACATGCATATATGTGTTATATTAATGAACAAATGTTGTTACATTACTATCAACTAAAATTTGTACTCCACATTCCATAGATTTTTTTTTTTTTCTTTTCTTACCTAATGTCCTTTTTCTGTTCCAGGATACCATTCAGAATAGTACATCTCATTTACTCATTCTGTCTCATTAGGCAACTCTTTGCTGTGGCAGTTTTCAGACTTTCCTTTTTTTGATGACTTTGACAGTTTTGAGGAGTACTAATTTAATATTTCATAAAATGTCCTTCAACTGATATTTTGCTGATTATTATTAGACCGGGGTTATGAATGAAGTTTCTGTCTCATCACATGCTATTAAAGAAACATTATCAACGTGACTTATCACTGGTGACAGTCATCTTGATCATGTGTGGAGGTAGTGTATGTTAGGTTTCTCCACTGTAATGTTATTCTTTATTACCTTTACATACTATACTCTATGGAAGAAAGTCCCTATGCACAGCCTACACTTAAGGAGAGGGGAGTCGTACTCTATGTCCATAAGGATGGAATAACTGGCATAAATACTTTCGAATTCTTCTACATGGGAAATTTGTCTGTTCCCCATCATTTATTGGTATATTCAATTATTTATATCAGTCATTTCATAGAATTTTTTGAATAAATGTTTCAAGAAAGGAAAGAGAGTTAAAGGGATTTGGTTTAGGCAATTTACAAATATTTTTAACAGTTAAAGGAATTTAAATTTTACCGCAATTTAGAATTTTGCTATCATCAAATTATTCCTTATTGCCAACTTGTACAACGTTATTGGCACTCTGGCCTCTCTCTCAGGTCAGAAAGAAAATCCTAGTTGTCTTCTAAAAATTACAGCAAACTGATTTTAGAAAACAGAATATAAGTTCTACCTATGAAATTCTATAATCTTAGAGCTAATCAATCTATAAACTATGTCATGCATGCCTTCCAGTCACAAGAAATACATGGTTTTGTTTTTTGAGTACTAAATACATCTCAGAGTTCAAGAGAACCTGTTAGAAAAGTCAGAAAAAGTTATGCAAAGAGCAGTTCAAAAGTAGCTGTGACAATACAAGCCATTATTCGTTTAATTTCTATCTGTCCACCTTACTCCTATAAAAGTCCACTGCGGCCGGGCGCAGTGGCTCAAGCCTGTAATCCCAGCAGTTTGGGAGGCCGAGACGGGCAGATCACGAGGTCAGGAGATCGAGACCATCCTGGCTAACACAGTGAAACCCCGTCTCTACTGAAAAATACAAAAAAACTAGCCGGGCGAGGTGGCGGGAGCCTGTAGTCCCAGCTACTTGGGAGGCTGAGGCAGGAGAATGGCGTGAACCCGGGAGGCGGAGCTTGCAGTGAGCTGAGATCCGGTCACTGCACTCCAGCCTGGGCGACAGAGTGAGACTCCGTCTCAAAAAAAAAAAAAAAAAAAAAAAAAAGTCCACTGCGTGATAGGTAAGAATTAAACATGTTAATAGCTCAAATTTACTTAAATTGCTTTAAAGCTACTCTAATTATATATTCATCATTTGAAAAGAACAAGGAATCGTTTTCAGAGAAAAAGCAACATTCCCTTGACTCACATCGATGCACAGGTGTTAAGCTCCCTCAACTTTAACAACAGAGTGCATGTCTTATTTTCAAATTTATTATACTTTATGACTCTGTACCTAATCAACTCCATAGATTTTTTTTTCCACTCTTACTACTTTCTATGGAGTTTAACCTAAAATAGCATGTCATGCAACACTCGAGGAAATTTTAGTTGTAAGAACAGCAGAAAAAAAAAAAAAAAATGATTAATTCATGGTCACAGAAGTTATTTAAATCTTTACTTAAGTAAAATAATGTGTCTATCTAAGCACTAGACTTATCACAGATATGTCCTTTTGGTCATTATTTTAATTTAGGATACCTTTATGTAGAACATATGCTCTTGAACTTGGCAGAGACAATTCAATTCCCTTTAAATTAATTGTACTTTGAACTCAGTTGAGTTTGATTTTCAGATTTAAACATTCTGTTGCTTAATGTGTGAAATTATTAGAGACTTGTGCTCCTGGACAAAATAATTTGAACTTGAATCAGCCAACAGAAGCAACAGTTCTATAATTCATTGTTATATACACTTTTGGCTAAATAGTGAAGATGTCTAAAGTAGCATATACAGTGGTGTAGGTATACATATATGTGTGTGTGTGTGTGTGTAATATAACAACACCCATGTTTATGGTGAGGAAAATGTTTGCCTTTAGTTTGTAATATAACTGATTATGCTTACCTCTTTGTCTTGGTGACTGAGAAGAAAAACTAATTGGTCTGTCATTTCTATGAATACAAACAGAGTTTTAAGACATTTACTTATTGTAAAAATTATACCATAGGTGTTTTTATTTGAATTTGAATGCCTTTCCAAATATTTTCTGTTTGATTTATAAAGCCTTATACACCATGGATATTTAGAAATAAAACTAGGATGAAAGCCATAACTTGGTGGCTTATGTAAATAGCTGAATTTGTTTTCTTCTGCTGTACTCTATCTCATCAGGAAACTAGAATGGAGATAGAAAGGGGTAAGTATGTCAGTAGGAGCATGTTTCTGTAGAACCAGATTATATTGAAGTTATCTGCAGAGCTCTTCCATCTTGAGATGCTTAAATATTTTATACAGTAACTTGGGTGGATTTGATGTAGAAAGAAAAATGTTGGCAGTTTTGATATTTTATCTGAAATTCTGTCCAGATTGTGAGTTCTACCATCCTGCCCTCTGAGTCCACCATACCCTCCTCCTCTCCACTCTTAAGTTTCTGTGTTGACAGAGGTTGTTTTATTTTTGTTTAACAGGTAATTTTTTATGAGGCTCTATTTGATTTCCAAAATATGCTTCATATGTTACCTCTTTACCTTGCTGCTACATTATAGGTCATTTTTAGACATCACCATTTTTATTTTCTGACTGCGAATATTCATGCCTTTCTTGAAATCTTCACATCTCACAATCCATATTTAAAATCAATATTTCTTAGCCCCAGTGAACTGGAAGTGCAGTAGTTACAGAGTGCTACCAAGGGGGCATACAGATACAGCATTTCCGATAAGTATGAAATTCTTTCCGAAAACACTACCTAGCACATTGAGTTATGTCATAGGTCATATAATTGTTATTTCCCCACTTGGATAGTGCATTTTGAAGCCATTTTAAGATGTGGAAAACTTAAGTTAAATAAATGTAAGCAAGGGGGTTTGATTACAAGGTTCTAAATATATTTTGTTTAACTGAATTTGGCAAGTAAAATAGTAATTTATAAAAATAATTCAAAAAGTCCTATTACATCATTTTTGAATTAGTCAAATTTGTCAGTTAATCAAAAATGCTTATTAATCAGAAAGCAGAATGCATAGCCCAGGAAAACACATGAAAATAATTAATGACATATATTTCCAAGTAGTATTTACATTTTTCAGGCATGGATCTATCAGGAATAAACTTATATTCTAGACAAATGCAAAATAGTTTTTATTTTTTTTTGTAAGACTGAATCCCATTACCAGCCTTTAGAATTTCTTTATTGACTTTTATTTTGCATTATCCGCTCCTCTCACCACACCTAAACATTTCTGTAGAGAAAAAAATACGAGGTGGGACAGATTCATCAGACTCATGTAAGTGCCATTTGACTAGGACATTTTCTCTGGTAGAGTATTGTGACAAGAGTGCAATAATAGCCAGAATATGCAGAGACAAAAACTCAAGTTCACAGTCCAAAGGAATCAGTGACCAAGGTATTCCTTCAGAAAGTCTTCAGCATGCCGTCCACTTCCGGCTAAAATGTGTTTTCCTGGTTGGATTGCACTAGTATCCCTCAACTGAAGGAAACAAAGTGTTTAAAATTAAAGTGCTTAGTGTTCCCATTTTAAGCGTCCTTTCCCAAGTATAATGGGAAAGTGAACTCTTCATTAAAAATGGCAAAATGGTAATTTGCAGAAGTCTTAAGAAGGGTGCAATGACAGGGTTGTTTTGCTTGTTTTTATTTGCTTGTTTTCCCCCATACTATCAGCAAATCATATCAGCTCTACCAAATTTTAAATGAAAGATATTAACAGATACTTAAAATGGAAGTAAAATAGTGTTTTCAAAGAAAGGTATTATTTAAAAACATTTAGGAAATTGGTGCTTCAGTTGCTTAAATTATAAGATAAAGTTGAATATTGTGAGGCATAGCTAAGATTTGCATGGAAAATTCTGGAAAATGTTACTAATTGAATATTGTAATATTTTTATGATTCGTCTTTAGATGAATATGATAAAATAAAATTAAACTTAAAATTATGAAATTATGAATGTGCAAGTCTGAAGATGACATTTTAAATAGTGCTAAGAAGCATCAATCACAATTCTCCATTTGGGTATCATCTATATAACTTTCTCAGGCTACTTATAATTTGATATACAACAATATTAATTGTAAGAAAAAATATATATGATGGCAGTTGTTACCAGGTCAATGGAAAATCGTGCTTTTCACTCAATGTGGCAATGACATAAGTAATTATGAGTAGCACTGCCTTTCATATTAAGCAGACAGAATGCTGAATAACTCTAGATCTAGTAGAAAAGATGTCAAAATGCCCATGGAAAAATTAGCCCATTATTTTACATCTTATAATAATTTTGTTGACATGTAGCTAAGGTGCCATTTCTGTATCTGACAATATGATGTTGACTACCTACGTATCTCAGAATATTGCTGTAAGGATCAATTAAGATAAAACATGACAAAATCATGGATATAATACACAATACAAATCCATCTCAAATACACAAGGTAGCAAAATTATAAGCTAGTTTTTTAAAAAATGTACCATTATACATGTATACCAAATCATACGTATGAATTAAAAAACACATCATAATGCTGAAACATACAGTAAATTGGACTCAAAATTAATAAATGATTGATAAGCAAAGTGAATATATGCTCCCAGTTCTCAGATGTTATTTTTATTCTTATGAAGGATCGTGCAAAGGATTTGAACTTATAAAATCATATATTCTGCATAATCATCATAACTGAGTGTTTGCTACATGCTAAACTTTATGCTAAACTAGCTTAATTTTACAAGTTTACTCCTTAAAGTAATCCTCTCACTTAAAGACTATTATTTTCCCTTTCTTACATTTAAGGAATCTTAAGACTTCGGAAAGTTAAGTAATTTGACCAAGATCCATAACTGTAAAATGGGTAAGCCCAAGAGATATTTCAAGTACTTAATGAGAAGCAAGAAACAGGTGCATGCAAATTAGAATAAATGTCCAAGAGTCAGAATGAACTTTGGGCTGCCCACATCACACTGAGTGGTAGTTGCATATCAATTCAAGGGAAGGTCAAAATAGGTCCTGGATATCTAGTGTTAAATTCTACAGACCACACTTACAAATACAAAGGAATAAAGTGTATAAGTGTTTTCAAAGTACAGGTGGAAAAATCATAAGAAAATACAGTGAACCTTATGATTAAAGTAGGAAAATACATAGCAGGTACCCTGAACATTTGGAAAAGTGGTGATTGAATTCAATTCAATGATTCAATTCCCAGCTTTTAATAAAGTAAAGGAAAATGAAAACAATTATAAGACTGAGAGCAACAGAAAAATAAAATCCAAACAGATTGTTTAAGAAAGTAAAGTTGATTATGGGACCCGAGTGATTTTTCTTACTTCGAAACCCAGAAAATAACTGTGACTTACACTATGATAGATACATAACCCTTACTCCTAAATATTAAAAGTCACGTAGCTATTTCTTTTGCAGTCTCTCTATTAAGCCTCATGGCACAAAGCCAAAACACTGTTCAATAACAACAATAAAAAGCTTCATAACAGTCACAAAATAGAAATCGTTTTTATTGTCTATTTTGGCACAATATTTTTTCCCAAATTAGTTTTATATGATAGTACTCAATGTTTTACACACACACACACACAATTTTAAACACCTATATGCACAAATGAAACAAAGTTTCCTGCTAAAATGGTGGAACGGTAAGGATTTGATGGTGATATACAAATTATGTTATTGATTTTATTTTTATTACTTTTTTAATTGAATATACAGGTTGCTTAAATATCCTCTGAAAATTGCTTACATCTATACCTTTAAATAATGGGTAATAATAATACATAAAACTAGTCTTTGAAGGCTCAGTTTCGTAAATCGAGAATAGAATTTTACATCTATTAAAAGCCTTAAGTTTAAAACTAATAACGTCCTAATGGGCTTGCATAATTCATGCCACTTGAATTAAACCAGTAATAAAAATGAAACAATAATTTACTTTTAATTACAATAAAAATTCTGTACAATGCTCTTTAAATGGTAAAGTCCAGGTTGATATACACTTTTTAATATTAAAGCAGGACATTAAACATCTCAGCCCCTATGTGTGTATATTTATTTCATTCTAATGTTTGGCAGTAAGCAGAAGCAATCTTAACATTTCTTAGCATGTACGAAGACTTTAATTAACTTCAGTGGCACACAACCTTTTTTCACAAGGAAGTTAACACTTCAATATGATTAAAGGTCTGCCATTTGGCAGTTTAATTTCCTACCCCTCTTCTTAATACCACTACTAGATGGACAGCTTCCTTTATTTAAACCTTGTCCTTATCAGTTCTCTAGAGGAACTGACATTTTGTTAGTAACCTTGCAATTCCATCTCCCATATTTTTTAGAACTCTATTTTCTTACACATCAATGAACACAGTATATTTTCAAGTATGTCAGGATAGTAGAGATTATGTAAGAGATAAACTAGGAGGAAATTTCTATCAGTCTAAAAGCAACTGAAAAATATAGTGAACCTCAGTGCATCCTTTTCAAATATATTATAGTTTTTCTTTTCTTTTCAAAATGTGAACATCCATATTTGGCTGTGATTGAAATCCGAATGTGTGTGCAAGTGGATTCAAAATCAATATCTGTTGTTTTCAAAATTTGATTCTATTATTAAATGAGGAAACACTAGGAGATATATATATATATACACATATATATCATATATCAAATATATACTTGAGATATATATATATATATATCAAAAAGTATGTTTATACCAAAATAAGATAACAAAAATTTTTATTTAGTGATAAATTTGAAGACCCTTAAAGGCAAGGAACATGTACAATTCAGCATATTATTTTTCAGACCCCATCATAAGGCATAGCACATAGTAGACATATAAATATAGTAAAATTTGAGAGTTGTTCAGTGTATTCATAGGACAAAGACCGTCAGGCATTAATATGCTTGAATTGTCAGGCACCATTGCTACCTAAGGGGAGCTAGCATTAGATGAGGAGAAACTATGAACCAAACATGCACTGAACCACTATATAGCAATATGAGAGTCGGTTTAAGCTATTCAAACTATTTTGAGAGCAAGACAGCTATGAGTCACTTCAATGAACTCCTATCATAACTGATACTCTATAAAAGTACACAAATCTGATAGAGACAATACCAGTCAATTCATGTTCTGATGTTCCTATTCCAGTAACAGAGTCCACAACTTACTATTGATCATTTTAAGGTAATTTTTAACTCATTGATTGGGCAGCATTAAGAAATTTAGAGACTTTGAATATATATTTGTGTACCCATATTAATTTAAAGCAGACCAACACATTTGTGATCTATCTCAAGAAGATTTTATAAATGCTTATTTGAAATATGAAATATGTAATTCTCAAAAAAATAGATTTTCTGCTTTGCACATGCTTAGCATAGAAAAGCATTCCTCTGTAAAATGTATAATGTTCAGGATGGAATATCTGAAGTTCTAGACATTGCTACCTCTCTAGATGATTTGAACATAAGATATTGTAAGGCCTAATTATCTTTTCTTCTCTGACCTCATGTTTCTGAGGATGATTCATAGAATAACTACTGAATAACTTTAACTTCACTATGCCGAATCAAAGGCTTATTGAAGATTAAACGAATAATATCTCAGTTTTCATTTCTATTCAACCTAATAGAAAAATGGAACTACAGAACAGGAGATGCATTAGGCATAGGCAAATGCTCACAAAGCTGTTTCTAAGTCAATTTGACACATCAAAACTGAGAATGCCAAAAAGTGTATAGTGATACATAGATTTTGCTACTTTTAAAAACAAAAGTAAAGAACTTTTGCATTATGCCCTGCTCCATATAATCCTGTGCGTTGCCAAAATGGTTTAAAGGTTTATGACATTTTAAGCTGTATTCTACCAGTTTTTTATACAGATGGTTCCTGACTTATCAGGGTTTGATTTTCAATTTTTGGACATTATGATGGCATGAAAGTGATATGCATTCACTATATTCCTTGATTAACAAAGAAGGTAGCACATCCAGATAAATCCATTGCAAGCTAAGGAGCATGGATATATACAGTTTACATGGTATCTTTTTCTAATACACACTGTGACTCTCTTCATGCCATAAGTGCTCAAATATTGTTAGCAGAATTATTATTTGATTTTGAAAAACTGGTATACAATTTTATAAGTACTGATATACAATCTGATTCCAACTAAATATTTTATTTACAATTTAAGATACCAGTTATAAAACAGCACTACTTTAAAACACACACTGTTGCCAAAACGGACCTTTGCTCTTTACAAATGCCTAAGATCACAAACAGATTTTCTAGCAGAAAACGGTGAAGAAAACCCAATAGAAAGCCTTAAAAGAAAAGAATTTGAAATTGCTTATACTGCTACTTAAGAATTTAGAAAAATGACATAAACTTCATATTAAGTATATCATAATTTCTCTAACATCAGTGTAAATGTTCTTTCCATTTATGAGCTGTTACAATGTGGGGAAAACTGACCTTATGGTGTCTTTTATTTTAAGTAAAGAAATTAACTTCATACCTTAAAAGTAGTCAGCATTGTTTCACAACCTCATTATTATCCCAAATAGTTCCAAGAATTATTATTTTTTAAAATTCTTTTGACACAAACACGTTACTGGATTTTTACTCTATTGTACGTATTGCTAAGTATTAACCTTTTCATGAGTATAATTTTTTCTTTTAAGAAAACTTCTTTTGAACTGTTATCACCATTGCTGTCTCTCAATGATACCAAGGCCATTCTTACCAATTACCTAGTAATAATAATAATAATAATAATAATATTAAAAGTCTACATGTTTGCTTTAGTTCTTACTGAATTTCTCTGAAGAACTTGATCTAATTGCTTCTCATCTAATTTTTTGGACTACGGGTAACATGTTGGATGAGTTAAATAGAGAGAGTGTTTCCCATATCTTACTACGTACAATTTTTTACTACATAAAATTCTATAAAAGATTATCTTTTCAATCAAACACTATTAAACTATAATCATTGAAGCTTATCTCAAACATTCATTCTAAGCCCGCTTTATTCATGTACTTTGTCCTTAATTTCTAAGTTAGTAAGATAAATTACCTACATCTGGTTCCATCAAATCTTACACATTTTTCAGAGTTCATAAAACGTTATATATTTAAATCATTTAAAAACACTCTGACCTATCTTATTAAACACATTGCTTCTAGAGCTAATAATTAACTATCAATCATTGACATAGTTGATCCTCTTTAGTTTCACCAAAGCTTCTCAAACCTTAAGATTAAAAAGTATATATATTCTTAAATGGCTGGAATTTTACATCTATTCCCTCTCATTCAGTTTTTTCTGTTTTCTGGGATATATTTATTTTTAGCTTTCCTTAAACAAAAGTCTTAGATATTAGTTAGCTGTTGAGTTAGGTAGATAGTGCAGTTACCTCCCATGCTTCCCTTTCTGTGCAGCTGATCACTCGTTCTTTTCTATTGTTATAATTTGTTACATTGCATATGACAAAAAGCAAGATATTTGTCTTATGCCATGCCTGCAATTTTTCCAGTAACACCCTATAAATATTTTCCTCATCTAACACATTTCTGTAAACTCACAACTAAAAATTTAAGGTATTGGAGCACAGGCCAAAGTGGCAGTGGCAGCTGAGAGGCATTTTTGTATCCTGTCTGCCCTCTACAAAGCAGAGCCAAATCTGGGTCATTATATTCAGCAGGGAGCTTTGAAACACCTTCCAACTTTGTACAGCAGGATGCTGAGTGTCTTTTGACCTAGTTTTACGCACAGGAAATGCAAGACTGCCAGACCATAGAGCCTGGAAGTGTTAGGTTCTTAGATCTATGTCTTTTAGTTGCTGGAAGGATTCCTAAAATGTTAGCTTCATGATTCTTCCCTTTCCAGGAAACAATAATGTAATTATGCTTGCTACCTCTTGGCTCAGAGGTTACTATTCCTCCATACGACTGTTTCAGGTTGTATGCAAATTGAAATTGACCAAGATGGTCTTAATATTTGCCTCAATTTCACTAAATTTTGGACAGAATTATTCCTGACTTTAAGCTGACCCCTCTTTTTTCAGAGTACTCATTTTAAAAAACATGGAATTGTAATTTTTTCTCTAATCCTTTGAGATGTTAAGTCTTTTTAAAAACCTCTTGCTAGTTTTACAATCCAGTACTTTTTTTTTCCCCAAAGGCCTGAACATCGTATCTTTGAAATGTAAACATCAAGGGAAATAGCTCCCCTATGCCTCAGTTTCTGGAGGAGAGTAGAAGCCTAACTTGGGTGAACAAATTGCTTCAAGTTGTAAAACTATCCTTTCGCAAAGATGAGAAAGTTTACTTTTTCTTTAGTAAAACCAATTAACAAACACAGATGGGCCTGTGCTCTCCCTCTGACCTTGGCACTTAAAAATCCTCCCTTCCTTCATTTCAGTAAACTTCAGACTGAGTTTGGGTCTCTCTCCTAATGCAATATCCTTGAATAAAGTCTTCTTTACCTGTTTAACTTTGTCTAGTACGATTTTCTCCAGCAAAATATTACTTTAAAACTGCTAAGACCAAAAAATGTCTAAGTATTTCCCTCACATTGCTGCTTTAAGATTAAGCAGCCAGAGCATGTGGACTTTTTTTTTTTTTTTTCAGTAAGTTTATTTACTGAGTGTTATCTTAGTATTAGCAAATCTTTCTCCAGTATAAGTGAAACCCTTAAAGAGGATAGAGTCCTCCTCGTTCCCAGGTGTTTGGGCTCCAGTGACTGATCTTCACAATGTCATCTCATTTTTCTGTTAGCAGAAATGCTGTAAAAATAAAACTCCTTAAACTACATTCCTGCTGCTTTGATAACTAGGCCAGAATCTGCCTTTCTTCATCTCACACCAGTATTAAGAATTTAGGTAACATGAACCACATTCCATTTATAAGAAATAATACATAAAACAAACCATCAATATATACTGTCTGCCTTGGTTTCTTTCACAAGATTTTATGTCCTCCTCTTCTGGCTAAATGTAAATAGTTATTAAAAAGTATAAGCCCCGATAATGCTCTGTGTGTTTTATGCCTTCTAACTCTCTTAACATTTGGCATTATATCACATTTATGTCCTCATCTACATCTTCTGTTCATTTGGTCTGTGAGCTTCACGAGGGCAAATACATAGATTTTTTAGTTATTCTCTGCATACACAATTAATACTTGCATACTGTGTAACATTCAACAAATATTTGCTACAATGACAAAATTATTTGAATGCACCAATAACGCAATACAAAGATCAACAGAAGATGTCAACATAATAGATCAGAAAAAAAAAAACTTCAAAAATATCATTTGCACAACTCTAAGTATCTATTGTCCATTTCAAATGATTTGTCAAGTCCACATTAACTATTCTGTGAAAGTTTTTACATTAAAGTAACACATTGCAGGGAGAAAGTTATTTGAACCCATCATTTCCAAAAGAAAAGACAATTAGAATCTCCTTTCTTTCTTAAGCAAACATGGTCATAAACAAATTTTTATTCAATAATTTGTATCCACCCTGTTTCTCTCCCAGGTTCTACTGTTTACTTATTTATGTAAGCCAGTTTAAATCCTTTATGGAAGAATGAAATGTATATGTATACATATATACATTTGTAATTTTACTGATAATAAAAAGTTAGTCTGATTTTTGATCTACTAAATAGTATTCAACTGAAAAGATACAGAATTTTTTAAAAAGCTTTAAATCCCGTACTTAAAGGAAATGAGCTAAAATTTAAAAGACATCAGTATGATGTTATAATTACTTTGCCATACCTGTATATGCAAATTGGACAAGGTCCCAGAGAGCATTGGGGTCTATGCCTTCCATTTTGATCTCCTCTTGCTTGGCTTCACAAACATCGCTTGTAAACATGGCCGCAAAATAGTCGGAGACTGAACTCAGAACAAGCCTGAAAGAGTCACAGGTTCTAATTTAGGTCATGAATGTAAGGCAGAAAATCACTGTGTCAACCAGAAAGCAACGCAGAGCACAGAATCAATCTATTGATCAATCAGTTAATGCATTTTATTTATTGCCTCATGAGTTGTACTTTACAAAACTGATTGAATAAATCTTCCCCTAACTTTTCGTAAAAGAGCATTCTCATACATTTTCTTCTATCACTTTAAAGATGTTTTGTCTTTCACATTTAGGGCTTCAGGCTTTTTAAATAATACATTATAGTTTTCTTTATGTAATGACCCACCTTCCACCATGCTAACTTTCCCCATTGAACTATCGTGAATTTGAACGCATAATGTATATTGATCTGCTGGTGAGATTTCTATTATGTTTTGTTTATTTGCCTGTTCTTGTGCCAATAAAATAGTATTTTAAAAATATATATCGGTCTTTATAACCCATAAGGCAAATACCTCTCTTTAATATTTTAAATTTAACTATTAGTAACATTTTATTATTTAGTAAGTAGAATTTTAGGCTTTCAAGTCTTAAGTAATATTTTAAGTTTTAAAAATAATTCCTAAAGCATTTTGATTTAAAAATTCATTACCTTTTTCATTTTATTTGAGGAGATTTGGTATAATTTTCATATGAATTCATTCCATCTAAAATTATAAAATATCTATCCCTATATTCAGGATACTTTGTTTCCTTTTCAATTTTAAAGTTTTCCTGAAAATTGCTATATAGATTCTTGGTTGATACTTATATCGTTACAATTTTGTTGGCTTTGTGTATACTATCTACTTTTTATTCTATTTTTGTTGATTTTTCTGTTATAATTTATTGAAAAATTCATAGATTCATCCTTTATCTGGTACATCTGGTGAATTATTTTTGCTAGTTCTTTTGATTCTGCTATTTCTTTTTACATTTAGGGAGATAACTACATCATCTGCAAGTGATATTCCTTTGACTTATTCCTGTTCATTCTGTATAACTCCTCTTCTTTCTCTTTCCTTACGACCTCATCTACCACCTCCGGTGCTGTGTTAAACAATTCCTCTGTGACAGAGGCATTTTGTGTTTTTTTCTATATTAACAGGAATGCATCTAAAATTTCTCTCTTCAGTATGATTCCTGCTGAATATATTTGGAATATAAGTTTCACTAAGTCAGAAAATCCTCTTTAATTTCTAGTTTTGCAAACAATTTTTATAATATTTGGGTATTAAAATGTATAATGTTTGAATGATACTTTTACAATGAAAAAATATTATTATATTTTCAAGTATAATTATAAGATAAATAAATCTCTAATTTTATTTTCTTGTATTTTCCAGATTTTGAATCGAGGTTATAGTGGTCTCATAATATGAGCTGGTAGTTACAACCTTTTAATGTTGTGTAACAACTTTTAGAGTAAAGCAATTACTTTTTCCTTTAAGATCTTTCAGAAATTACCTGAAAAACCGTCTACATTTGGCTATTTTGAAGAAGACTTTCCTAATATCATTTCCATTATTTACTAAGTCACAAAACTTATTCAAATGCTTTATTTCTTCATATATTCACTTTTGCATCTTAAATTTTCCAAAGTTTTTTTTCACTTTATTTAAATCCTAACATCAATTTATTTGTCTATAATTTCAACTTTTTTTTAGAGACAGTATCTCATTCTGTTGTCTAGGATGTTGTTCTGTGGCATGATCATAGCTCATAGCAGCCTTGAACCCCAGGGCTCAAAGCAGTCTGCTTGCCTCAGCCTCTTGAGCTGGGACAACATGCACAAAGCAGCACACCCAGCATGGGTTCTAAAATGTCTAATGTATATTGTTCACAAAATTACATTTGGTTTTAGTTGTACAAATTTATATTTGTTTTAAATTTGTTCTATTTGTTCTTTGGATGAGTCTTTATACAGTAATTATTTCATATCATTCATTATGTTGACTACATGTTTTTCACATGTGTGTATGCACATACATGTGTGTTTAAAGTGGTTGCTCTATGGCAGGAACCAGAAATTTGTTTTCCATAAAGGGCCAAATAGGAAATATTTTACATGTTGAGAATTGTACACATAATCTCTGCTGCATATTTTCCTTTAAAGAAAAACTCAATCAATTGAAAATTCAAAAATGCATTTTAGCTTATGGTCTACACAAAAACGAGTTGCACAGCAGATTCGGCCCCTGCTTGGATATTTGCTGAATTTGTCTAGAGATCACATTAACCAATAACAGTCTGCCTTCATGGATACTGTAAGAAATGTGCAACATAAAACACTCCCTCTGCTAGTCAGAAATCTAAAAGAAGAACATCACTGTGATAGCAAAAATATTTTTAAATTTACTGCTTTTTTCACCATTTTTGATGCTTTCCATTCATTTGCGAAGTCGACTTTAATCTGATATCAATATTGGAAGAAATATCTTTAGTTATTTCTTTTACTATAAGTCTGATGTCAAAAAATAAAAAAAAATACAGCTTTCATTTATTTGAAGATGATTTTATGTAGTTACCTATGTAGTACGTTTTAAAAGTTATTTACACATGTTAAAGAATTCTAGGGTGAGTTTTTTTTGAAATTGAAATATAGAATTTCATTATAAATTAGACATCACTGTTGGAGTTTTTTTTTGGTCAATTTGTTTGTTTGTTTTAAAAATAAGGTCTTGCTTTGTCACCCAGGCTGGAGTCCAAAGACACAATCATAGCTCATTGGCACCTCAAACTCCTGGGCCCAAGTAATTCTTCTGCCTCAGCCTCTCAAGCAGCTGGGACCACAAGCATTCACTACCATGCCTAGCTAGTTTTTGTATTTTTTGTAGACAGGGTCTTGCTATGTTGCCCAGGCTGGTCTGGAGCTCCTGGCCTCGAGTAATCGTCCTGACTCAGCCTACCAAAGCATTGGGATTACAGGTACGAGACACTACACCCAGACCACCTTATTTTTAATAGAAAGCTAGCTTTCATTCTTATAGTTGTTTTCCTGATGCAATATGCCCTTTATTTTTGTTTTCAACTTTTTTCTTTTGATCTTAGGGTTTTAGTTATTTAGCCATAAGTGGGACTTAATATTTACTCACCATATGATTTTCTGTACTTTCTGGAGCAGTGGATGGATCTTTGAAATCAATTTTTGAAAATTATCTGCAAATAGTTACTCATATTTTCACCAAATTAACTCTCTGACACATTCTAGGACTCAAATTGCATATATAGTTCAACAACTGAGAATGCTACAGGGACTATTCAATCTTAACTCATTTTACACTCAATTTTTGTTTTGCTCTCTGCTTTACTTTAGGTAATTTCTAATCAGTTGAATTTTCTCAAATGTCTTTATATTCCCAATTGCTTTATTCTTTGTTATCTATCTTTTCCCATAAATATTTTGAATTATTTATGATAGTTACTTTTATTTTCTTTTCTAATACTTTAAAGACCATGGTCATCTCTTGGACAATTTCCATTGACTGATTTTTATTTGAGCCATCGATAACATTCTCCTACTTTTTCCATTTACAGTCAAATTTGATTGTATAACAGATATTGTAATTCCCCAACAAAAAAGTAGAGGCTAAGAAGGGAGCTGGCCTTTAGTTCTTAGCTGTTGTTATTTGTTCTCTGTTTTGTTTAGTTTGGGTTGTTATTGGTATATTCACAGCTTTTTGATGGCTTTAAAAATAAAGTAAAATTATTTGGTTTATCTGATGGAAAATTGAATTACAAATACAAGTATGCCTTATTTTATTGCATTTCACTTTACAGTGCTTTTCAGATGTTGCAATTTAAAAAAAAAATATGAAGGCTTAAAGCAACTCATTATCTAGCAATCCCATCAGCACAATTTTTCCAACAGCATGTGCTCGCTTCATGTATCTTTGTCACATTTTAGTCATTCTGGCAATATTTCAAATATTTTATTGTTATTATGTCTGTTACATTAATGTGTGACCAGTGATCTTTGATGTTATAATTGTTCTTGTGTGGGGATGTCATAAACCCATATCAGACAATAAACTCAATAAGTACTGTTCTGACTGCTTCACTAACTGGCCACCCCCTCATTACTCCCCTTCTCCATGGGTCTCCCTATTCCCCAAGACACAATATTAAAAAACTAGGCCAACTAGTAACCCTGCAATGCCCTGTAAGTGTCCAAATGAATGGAAGTGTTGCATGTTTCTCACTTTAAATCAAATGCTGGAAATGATTAGGTTTAGTGAGGGAGACATGTAGAAAGTGGAACGAGAGCAAAAGATAAACCTCTTGTGCCAAACACTTAGTCAAGTTGTGAATGCAAAGGAAAAATTCTTGAAGTGAATTAAAAGTGCTACTCTAGTGAATATGTGAATAATAAGAAAGCACAACAGACTTATTCCTGAAATGGAGAAAGTGAATGATCTGGATAGAAGATGAAATCTGGCACAACATTTCCTTGAGCCAAAGCCTAATCCAGAGCAAGGCCCTAACTCTTTCAATTTCGTGAAGGCCGAGAGAGGTGAAGAAATTGCAGAAGAAAAGTACAAAGTTGGCAGAAGTTAGTTTATGAAGTTTAAGGAAAGAAGTCTTCTCCATAACATAAAACTACAAAGTGAAACAGCAAGTGGGTTGGTGCAAAAGTTATTATGGTTTTTGCCATTATTTTTAATGTCAAAAACAGTAATTAATTTTGTCCCAACCTAATAGAAGCTGCAGCTTCTATGATCATTGATGAAAGTGGCTACACTAAACAACAAATTTTTCAATGTTGACCATATATTTAAAGAAGATATCATCTAGGATTTTCATAGTTAGAGAGAAGTCAATGGCTGGCTTCTAAGCTTCAAAGGACAGGCTAACTCTCTTTTTAGGGACTAATGCACCAGTGAGTTTAAATTGAAGCCAATGCTCATCACCATTCTGAAAATCCTAGGGCTCTTAAGAGTTACACTACATCTACTCAGTCAGTGTTTTAGAAATGAAACAATAAAGCCTGGACGAAAGCACATCTGTTTGCAGAATGGCTTACTGAGGGTTTTAAGCCCACAGTTGAGATTTACTGCTCATTGACACTGTGCCTGGTTGCTCAAGAGCGCTGATAGAGATGTACAAGGAGATAAATGTTGTCTTTAGACCTGCTAACATATCCACTGTGCAGCTCAATATGAAACAATTTTGACTTTCAAGTCATATTATTTTTAAAAAGTATATTTCATTTCTTTTGTTTTTCCTTTTTATTTGTACAGATTTTTGCATACACATGCAATTTTGTTACATGTATAGATTGTGTAATGTTCAAGGCAGGGCTTTTAGGGTATCCATCTTCTAAACAATGTACATTGTACCCATTAACCATTTTTTCATATTCCTTCTCCTTCCCACCTCCTCACTCTTCTGGATCTCCGTTATCTATTATTCAACTCTCTATGTCCATGTAATCACAGTTTTTAGCAACTAGTTATGAGTGAGGACATATGACATTTGTCTTTCTGTGCCTGGCTTGTTTCAGTTAAGAAAATGACCTCTAAGTCCATCGATGTGACCATGAATGACATGATTTCATTTTTTTAATGGCTGAATAGTATTCCATATGTATCTATATTACATTTTATTTATCCACTCATCCATTGATGAACAGTTAGGTTGATTCCACATAGTTGATATTGTGAATAGAGGTTCAATGAATATACAAGCACAGGTTTTTTTGATATATTGATTTTGTTTCCTTTGGGTAGACACTCAGTAGTTGGATTGCTGAATTGAATGGTAGTTTTATTTTTAGTTCTTTGAAAAATAAGTCTCTAGATGCTGTAAATAGTAATTTAGTTGAAGCATCTGGTAAAGTAAATTTAAAACTTTCGGAAAAATTACACTGTCCTACATACAATTAAGTACACTCATAAGTCATAGGAGGAAGTAAAAATATCAACTAGTTTGGAAGAAGAGAAGATTCCAACCCTCAAGTATGACTTTGAAGGGTTTAACACATCAGTGGAGGAAGTAACCTTACTAGAAGTAACCTCTAGCCAAAGAACTAGAATTAGAAGTGGAGTCTGAAGATGTAACTGAATTGCTGCAATGTCATGATCAAATTTGAATGGATGAAGAGTTGCTTCTAATGGATGAGCAAAGAAAGTGATTCTTGAGATGGTATCTACTCCTGGTGAAAATTCTGTGAAGATCATTCAAATGACAAGAAAGGATTTAGAATATTACACAAACTGGCAGGGCGTTGTGGCTCATGCCTGTAATCTAAACTTTTTGGGAGGTGGCTGGTGGATCACTTGAGGCCAGGAGTTCAAGACCAGCCTGGTCAAGATGGCAAAATGCTTTCTCTACTAAAAATACAAAAATTAGATGGGTGTGGTGGCATGTGCCTATAATCCCAGTGACTCAGGTGGCTGGAGCATGAGAATCGCTTGAACCCGGGAAATGGAGATTGCAGTGAGCCAAGATCACACCACTGTGCCCCAGCCTAGGGCCACAAAGCAAGACGCTGAATCAAAAAAAAAAAACAAAAAAACAAAAAAATGAATATTACACAAACTTAATTGACAGAGCAGCAGTAGGGTTGAAGAGAATATTGATTACCGTGGATAGAATGCCATCAAACAGCAACCCATGCTATATATATACATATACACACACACACACACACACACACACACACATATATATATACATATACATATATATAAATAAAGGAGAATCAATTGTTGCAACATATTTCATTATTGTCCTATTTTAAAAATAGCCACAGATACCCCAACCTTCTGCAACCACCATCGTGATCAATCAGCAGTCATCAACAGGGAGTTAAGACCCATCACTAGCAAAAAGATTAACACTCCCAGGAGGCTCAGATGATTGTTAGTATATTTTAACAAGAAAGCATTTTTTAAATGACTGTATGTACACATACATACATGATGATGTGCACACTTATTAGACCTACAGTATCATGTAAACAGAACTGATATATTTGTTAAAAATATATATATTTATAAACAAAAACAGGGCTGTTAAAAATCTTAAATATATTGTTTAGATATATAAAATAATCACAAGGCCTCTAGGAAATTTTGAAAGCTTAGAGGAAAGTGAATGACTATAGCCAAGTTAATAGTAGGGGAAATAGGGCAAAGATTTCAAGGGAAATAGGAACTTTTTTTGGATGAGTCAAATGCTTATCACAATGGCCTCCCTTCTACAATCAAATGCCTCAACTGGCAGACTTGTTTTGTTGTTGTTGTTGTTTTAGTTTTGTAGTTTGGGATATAAAATAGTTCTTTTCTTTCTAGGAAGGGGATTTCCATTTTTTTCTGACTGTCAGTGTGACTGTGTCTGATGGGCGGTGGATGCTACCGGCGATTTTCCTTTCCATTCCTTGGAATTTCTCGAGGAGGGTTAGCATTTTATTTAGATCCCGTCAGGAAAAGCTGGGTGTCAGGGGTGGTTCTTCGTGCCTCCTCTTCTCTCTCGTGACTGTGTATGTTTCATTTCATGCTTGCATAGTTTCCAAACATGCCACAGTATAACTTATGTCCCGGGATATATAACTTCAGAGTAAGCATGTTCCAAACATGGAGCGAGAATGAATGTCTGGGGTTGGAGAGACCATTTCCACAGAGAAGGACCGGGAGAGGCAAGCCTGGGAAAGGCTCCAGAGATGGACCCCCCGAGACTCACGCGTGCTGCGAAGGAAGAGAGGCACGCTGACTGCAACTGGGGTGTGGGTGGGGGTTTGGGGGACTCAGCACAGATTCATTGAGAACGTGCCTTTATTTCATTCTGCATTTTCAGCCGATTTATTTCATCCATCCCCTGTTCCAAGCTCCCAGCTCCCTCCCTTGTTATCAGCCTGTTTCCTGCTTGACAACCAGCAGCCACACTAGCTCGCATCTAGGTTTTTTGAAAAAAAAAAGGTCATTACTGTATGTCTTACAGCCATCAGTTCACAAAATTGGACCCAAAATTGGAAGAGCTTCTGGTTAACCCTCAGGAGAATAACTCTATTTGTGACACTGGGAGAGATGAAAAATGAAGACAAGGCTCCTTCCCCTCTGGGATTTGGGAATCTAAGAGCCTGGGCTCTCCAGGAAGCAGAACCTGAGGCAGAGGGCTCAGGTGCTCTTATTCCCTGACAGTCATACTCCCAGGACACAGGCGGGAGGGCCAGGGGCTGAAGCAGGGAAACTAGGACACTTTATGGAGCCGGTTGCTGCTCAGCCCTGCAGATGGCTTTGATATGAGGGACCATGGATTAAGCACTGTGGGTATCAGGAAATGCCCTCTGGCTGTGTGACCAGGAAAGCCCAGCACACGAGGCAAAGTGCCAGGGTTGATCAGGGACCACACGGAGTTGAGGACAGGAGCACCTGATGAGGGCTATGAGATAGGTCTGACACCAGGACGTTAATTAAGACAGATTTATAAACAGATTGGATACTTGATGCAATGGAGAAGATTTGAGAAAGATAAAGCAATGCAAGTGTCCTACATAATCCCTGGAGGTATTGCATGCTGCCCTGTATTCAAAATATATAAATGCGTTCTCAGGGTGATTTTAGTCAAGTTACTCAATGGCTTATGGCTCATCCTCTCGCCTTTTCGAATCTGTGCAGGAGACATCTCCTGACCTTATTCTGAAAAATAGGACCCCCACTCAGCTGCTGCATCCTCC
>NW_012123376.1:5716191-5727002 GCF_000951035.1 Colobus angolensis palliatus | reverse complement strand
ATGTATATATATAGGTGACTTGCTTAATTGTGATATTCACTTCATTATGGTAGTCTAGAATCCAACCTGCAGTACCTTCAAGATGTGCCTACATGGAAAGGCAGAAGACTTAAAAAAACCAAACCTATGAAATTAAAGGTATTATGGATTGAAATTGAAGGTATTAATATAAATTGTTTGTTTTAAACATAAAATATATGAATTATTTGTGTTTGTGCATATGTATGTATGTGTGTATGTCTGTCAAAAACTCCTTAGAAAAAGAACAGACTGCAGAGTGGAGCAGAATAAGTATAAAATCAGCCTGGAATAGCTTTTGTTGCAGAGAGTAAAGAAGTGCTCAAAACAGTTGGGAATATGTCGAAATAATTAAAGTGATGCTTACACGTATAAGCAAAACCACAGCAAAATTTGAATGCATGTTTTTCCTAAGAACACTATAGAGAAAAGAAAGGAAGTTAGATCAACACAGGAAATTATTATCTAAAACTGTTCAGGAGACTTTTTTTTTCATTTATTTATTTTGAAGTTTTATCTGCTATATATTTTATCTTATATACAAGATAAGTGGAAGGGCATGTTATAATTTAACTTGAACACAAAATACATTCTTTTAATTGGAAAACATGACTTAACTATCTAATTTATGCATTTAAGAAATACCTTATAAGATTCGTGGTTTTAAATATTTTATTAATATTAATGCTGAGGATTGTAACATGTTAAGACATATTTAAAGTTCTCAGTTCCCTATGCATTTATGTCAGGCAGTTAGTAACTAAAATGTCAACTCTTTATAATACCAGAATTTGAAAAAATGATTAAGACACAGAGATCTTCAAATATTTATTACTTACCAATTAGATAAATTAGTGTCAGATGGTCAGTTTTATCAAAAGCATTAATTAAAACATTGTATGATACAAACAATTATAAACTAGAGGATAAATATATTTCTTACGCATAAGAAATAGATCGACATAAATTTAACCAGCTTAATCTTACACGTACAATATCTATAGTTGCAGCAATGCCACATCTCTATAGAGCAAAATATTATGACCTATATTATTCAATTTTAAATAATTACATAATACCTTCTCTTCCAACTATAACATACTAAATACTGCTAACTCAGTAAAAAAAAAAAAACTGCAGAAAAGTTTATACTGCATTTAGATTTGGTGACATAAGATATGAATTAAATTTTAGAAGAGGGATTTAATGCATAACATAAATTAATATTTTTATATGTACATATTTAGTTCTATTAATGCTAGAGAAGCAGGAGTAAAACATACATAAAGAAGTACATGCATGCAACCACACTAGAAAATCTCTTATTGAGACCACTACAAATTTATTTCCTTCCAAATCTATTAAACTTTTGTAAGTTCCACTTCAATTTATTATGGTGTTTGATATTGTTAACCTCCCATTCCTTTTTTAAATCTATGTTTTAGCGAAAGCTGTGCAGACTTCTTATCTCAGCTTAACTCTGATTCATTGACTTTTCTTCTTGGTTCTACTCTTTAACCCTGTCGCTGCCGCAGGCTTTATTCAGACCTCTACATTTTGCCTTGACGCTCACTGTTTCAGAATCATTCTTGAGCGTTGCCTTAATCATTATTTTTACAGTGGTTTTAAACCTAACCTTGTATCTCAAATGCCTGTAGAACTGCTCATCACATATCCCAGGAGCATTTCATTATAACTAAAACTCGAAGATTTCCCACTGATATTTCTTTCCTTTATACTTCCCTGTTTCTAATTGGTGCACTTCCAGAATCGAATTTATGAACTTTCAGAGTCAAAATTATGAAATTAACACTATGTTTATTTCTACTTTATTTCCTATATCAAATATGATGTAAAATCCATCTTTCTGTTTGAATGTGTTCTTGTCCTCTTCATGAGGCCTGCCCATGTCCCCAGGGCAGTGATGTTAGTACCTAACAGCACCAAGATGCTCCTTTTATTCAAGAACTGGACCTGACCTAATAGCAGCTCCTTATTCCTTGGGAGTCTATGTGTTCCTGCTTCTCACACTTTATCCTTCAACTGCCACCACCTCTCCTGACTCTCAAGCTGTGGGTGGATCTTAAAGCACTGACTAAGAATAAGGATAAATTCTTGCTTTGAGGTGTGACCCATTCTGCAGGAAGTCATATGCAGAGCTTCCGGAGAGATAAAGATGAAGCAAGTCTTCATCCTTGATTTTTTCCTTCCTCTGCCCTATCCTGCTTCTGTTTCTTCTGAGGTCAGCTTTTAAATTAGTCATGAAGACCTGAATTCCAGGTTCAGGCTCTGTTATGAGGGAACCTGGCTTATGACAGCATCCTTCAAAATACTACTCAGCTCATACCTTATGTTCATATAGTCTTCCTTTCATGCCTGGATTAACCAAAACAGCTTCTCAGATCTTTAGTTTCTGCCGTGCCTGTCTTTTATGCGTTTTCTAAAACCATACCATATTTCAAAACTACCTTTCTAAATTATGATAGTCAGTCTATTGTAGTTGTTAAAGTCTTTATTTCAGTGCCCAGATTGCCTGGGTTTGAGTTCTAATTTCACCAATTATTGAGTGAATAACTTGAGTACATTCTAAATGTTTTCCATGCCTCCATTTTCTATATTATAGATAAAAGTGAGAAATTAAGAATTTTCTGTTTCTTAAAGACAAAATGATTTGTAAATGCAAACCACTTTAAACAAGGCCTGAAACATAATCAACACAGTGAGTGTTAACTATCATCATCATCATTGACTCAATTATGTAATTCCTCTCCTCAAGAACTACATTAGCTTCTAATTAAACATACTGTTTCGAGAGCAAAACTTATCTCCTGGCTCTTAAGGTCTATCATAATCATATTTGTCTTATTTTTATGGTTTAATTTCCTAGTTATTTCCAATACAAACTCTATTTCCACCAAGTCATTATCCTTGAAATTTTTGCAAACAGAAACTTTTTATTTCTCTATTTTTCCATAATATTATTGATACTTAAAATAGTATGCCATGTCTTTTCCACTAGCCTTACCTCACACTCAATTTCTCTGAAAAGCTTTCATAATACTCTATCATATGTTGCTCATTTCCTTATTTGACTATGTCTTGAACTTGGAATTAGAACCATATATTCTGCCTTGCATTTATCTGCAACTATAATAATTTATTTAATTATCTTACGGTTTATCTTTAACTCCTCAAGTATATTGAAAACTCTACAAAGAAAAGCATTATGTTTTATAATCATTATGCATCACCAACAGGGCATAGGCCAATGCTAGAGTTATGTTTCATAATTGTTTGTTTTAATTAGTGCAAAGAAAAATGCTTCATTGACTGCTGACAATCTACTAAGGACATAAGCAAAACATTAAAGTGATATCCAAGTGATCAAGAAAACAAGTTTTTCAGCTTCATAATTATTTTTTTCTGAAGTTGCTACAGAGTTATTTTAAACTATCAAACTGAGTGAGAGATTTAGGTGGATGGATGATTTAGTAAAATTAAAGAAATGCTATTCCTCTTCTATTGAAGATAATCTATGTAAATGAAATTTCCATCAACACAGAGCAGCAATATTATTTGCTTACTTCTGAGTATTAACACATGTAGTTTATGTAAATAATTTCTTTTTAATGTATTTAATTGTGGTTTAAGTGCTGCTAAATGCATCATTTCAATTGTCACTTTAGCCTCATCTGTCTACATACTAGTGCACTATAAAGAACATTAAAATAATAAATACTTTGTTGAAATAACTAAATTTATTGTCAAATATGCACAAACAGTGAAAAAGAATATAACACATTTTTAAATGCCAAGGTTTTTGGTCTGTAGAATACGATACTTTTCTATCTATCAAATATCATTTTGTTCTTCATTTAAGCTTTCATTTGATCATGAACGTATTGCATGCTTGTTGTAAAAATTTAAATAATACATCTGTTTATACATTTCAGAAAAAAGTTAGCCATGCGTCCTTTCCTACCTATGAGCCCTACATCACAGGAATAAGATTTGTTAAGTTTTTGACATATATCATTCCACACAGTTTCGATGAATATAAAATGATAAATAACATTATTTCCAACTCAAGAGTAAGTATGTTAGTTACATAAGATTTCCCCCTTTATGTCTGCAAAATGCTCTTATTCTTAATAATGGCTAAGGGGGAAGAAAACTTTCACAAGCTCAATCATATTTCACTTCATATCTGTACATTATATCAGACAAGGCCGTGAACACCTCCTAATTTTCCTATCATTGAAAATTCAAATATCCAATTGTTAATATTGACTGTGTCAGCCTAATTTTCCTCATCTGAACCTCAGATTAAAGGTTGCCTACCTATAAAAAATTTTTCATGTTTGAAATTCAAGGATTTACATTCAAATTTTTGGTTTACTTGTTGTGGATCAATTATCTTGGGCTATTTGTAAGAAAGTTATATTCATCTTAGATTTCCTTCAAGGCCTAAAGCACAAGAAATTCAGAATTTTAATTATTTTTCATGCAAAAATATACTGATGTGTTATCTGATATATTATTAGCCTTTGAGACCTTACCTACTTAAAAGTATGCCTAACAATAAACAAAACTATTACATAAACATGACCTTTCATAAAATGATTGATAATTGTGATCAGTATCAAGTTAAAAACATATACAATATAACCAGCACATAAATAAATGATTTTGTGTAGATTCCTTCAATGAGGGTAATATGTTAAAATTTGACAGTTTGGAATGATAATATTATTAATATAAATTAAACATATATAATTATGAATGAATACTGAGCAAGTGTCAATAACATTAGCTAGCAGTGCTTTTACTGAAAGAGCTATAAATCTTCAGAAAAATTATTTATTTTTATATTATTTGAAATTATTATATTAGCCACACAATTTTTAGTGGTAATGATTCCAATACCAGATACATTTTGCTTAAAGACAATATTTAGTTGTACTAACCAAAATATAATAAAAGTGTTAAAATGTATTAGTTTATTACTAATGATTATTCATTTTAAGTCAAGAGCTAGCTGTGCATTAATTACAACTGTTTCATCAGGCAAAAGTATCAATAAAGTGGTATCGAATACCTGCAATGATTCACAAAAATGCTTGTTCTTTTCAAGTGTCTCACAATATTTATTTATATTTATTAATATTTGTTTAACTTAGAATTCTAAGATGTACATTACTTGTAAAATAATTAGTATAAAGTTTTAAACTATAGTGTTAAAAAATTAATTGAGAGGTCATTAGGCTGAGACATCTCCAGGTTTTTATTTTCTACCTAAACCAAGCAAAAACCAACTCAGAGTAATTTAATCAATCAGAAACCACCAACCAACCTCTAACTAGGCTCTTGCCCTGCTTTAACCAATCAAATATTTTATTTGTCTTGTTTCCACAAGTGTCTTATGAAAACTTTCCTCTGGTTGTCTTTAGGTGGGACCCTGAACAGCTTGTGCTCTCATGCTACCTGATCATGAGTTGCTGTTTGCTCAAATAAACTCTTTAAAATAGTAATGTGCCTAAATTTATCACTTAACAGTGTAAAGAAAAGATAAAACTTTATTTGAATTGAGTTAGCCATAATGATATTTAAAACTAATTTTTTGTATCATATTTAAGAAACACATCAATGATCCATAATAACATATTTAGTTTAATATATTCTAAATATATTAAATATTTATATGTTCAGAATAATACATGTAAAAGTAATACATTGCTCAAATGTTTTAGAATAATATAAAACAAGAATATTGATTTCTCATTCAATAAGAATATTGTAAACAATTTGCATAACTAAATAAACTATTTAGGAAATAACTAATGTATATAAAGAGTAATAAAGGAAACAATGTAGAATATTATGAATTCAGAATAATTGCTCAACAGATTGGATAAAAATGTTTCAAATGAAAAAGAAAATATTGAATCAAGACCAATAAAAGACTACAAGATTGTAGAAATTATAGGAAACACTTTAAAAAAAAAAATTAATGAACATCTGATGTGTTAATATATTTTTGAGTTGACTGACACCTCCTGTCTTCTTAAAAAATACATACAATATGATTTAATTTATAAGTTAAGTGAAGTAAATTTAATTACACTCTCAAGAATAGCTCTTACTCTGAAGAATATAATTGAATTATTATCTAGATGCTATTTAGATGCTAGCTCAGGATAATTTGTGGTTTTGCCACACATATTATGACAATGAATAATTATCTCAATAATAATGACTATTTGTGAATTCTCTTGCAAATGGTAACTCAACTTCGCAGTTATATTTAAAAAATAAAATCAATAATATATTATCAAAATGCTTTAAATAGTTAACTGACAGATTGGACTCTAAATCACCTACAGTAGTTATTGTGTCAAATGTCCTTCCCCATGCACTTCAAGACACTGACTTAAATTCAACGTCCATATTGCAATATTTCTATCATGGTAGATATACAGCCATGTTTTTCTGGATTCATTTTAATGCATAGAACTATTAGCTTTCAAATGTGTTATGGCTTTAAAAATAATATCAGTATGAAACAATTTAATTTTAAATAAATATTAAATGAAAATGTCAATAGGAAATACCTTAGTTTGTTAGTTGATATAAATATATAACTAAGATAATCTTTCTTTAGTTTCTGATGGAATAGCATACTTCATTTCAGATTTTAGGCACAATTCTCAAATTAGTGTGCCTAAAATTAGTATGATTTTGGATCCCACAGTCCCAGATAATAACATTTTTCCTCCATAGCTATCAGCCCTAGTTATAAGTAGTTTTAGTTTTAAAAACTCTATAATTGTTTTGTTTTTCCAAAAATTATTACCTACAATAGCATTTCAACTTTTCCACAAGAGAAAAATAAGAAAAAAACAAGTATAAACAAAACAAACGACAACAAAAAAAATCTCTTAAAAATGTGAATCCTCATTTCCTTAATCATATAACACTTTGCAATCTGCAAGCCAGTCTGTCACTTTTCAACATGTGAATGCATGTTTCCAGTAGAGGCAGACTACTGTACCTATGTGCAGGTATCTTTCGGTTCCCAACAATCAGGATAACATCACAAAGTTGCTGCTGCTTCAAATAACTTTCCATCTTTCTGAAGGTTTGCTCAGCATGATGAACAGCTTGATAGAATTCTTCAGAGCTACTGGAGTCCAAATCACCTTGAGGTGTCATTGAGTGGCCAGTTGATGACAGCCTATAAACCACACACACACACACACACAAAATAATAAAGGGATTTATAAAGAGCCAATTATCTAGAATAACATACAGGTTGTTATCATTTTCTTAAGAAAACTAATGTATCTGTGTTTATTTTTATATTTTAATACAAGTTCAATAAACAAAAGTCCAAATAATCTATTGTAGGTTAAGAGATTTGCTCCAGGAAATAATAAATAAATGGAAAAGTTCTTTTTTCTTGTTTAAAAAAAGGTTTAAATATATGTTGTCTGTATTGATTAGGACATTGTTAGTAAACCTGAAATATCACAGAAATAGTAAATTATTTACATACCTATTCTAAAATTAATTAGCAATGAAATGCTAATTTCATTCATTTGATATTGAGGAAGATAATTATACTATTCTAAATAGTTAGGATTATTGAGATGTCATAGTAAATGGTGCTTTGCAGAAATAAGTGATTTTTATCATGAAAAAATATGGGCCGGGTGCGGTGGCTCAAGCCTGTAATCCCAGCACTTTGGGAGGCCGAGACGGGCGGATCACGAGGTCAGGAGATCGAGACCATCCTGGCTAACACGGTGAAACCCCGTCTCCACTAAAAAATACAAAAAACTAGCCGGGCGAGGTGGCGGGCGCCTGGAGTCCCAGCTACTTGGGAGGCTGAGGCAGGAGAATGGCGTAAACCCGGGAGGCGGAGCTTGCAGTGAGCTGAGATCTGGCCACTGCACTCCAGCCTGGGCCACAGAGGAGCCAGACTCCGTCTCAAAAAAAAAAAAAAAAAAAAGAAAAAAGAAAAAATATGAAACCTGGTTTGCAAATACTACTGACACTTAAATTTGTAAGTGAATTATTGAGTTTCACGTTCTGTACCCCACTATTAAAAAATTAGAATGTATTAGCTCAGTACTTAGAATAACTAATCAATAATAACTATTTTAATAAACTTTATGATTTTGAAAAGTCCATGATACTTAGTTTTGTCACTTCATGTATTAATGGCATAGGCTGTTTCAAAAAAAAAACCTTTAATAAATGCCATACTCTACCATAGGGAAGACTCAATATTCAAGTTACATGATAGACACATGATAAAGCCTAGCAGACCCAATCAAATGTTCTGATGACAATTCCTTAAATAATCTCAAATTAAATATTAATTAGGTTCATAAAATTAATACTAAAATTGCTTACTTCATGATAAATATCTTAGAAAGTAAGATGGAGAATTCTGGTTCCAATTGCAATGTAATAATTTGCAGCTTACTAAATCCCTCTCCAAGAAAACCGCAAAAAAGTTACATACAATATCAAAATAATTATTTGCATTCCATAGGATCTACTGAGGCAATCAGGACTTAGAAAACCAAGATCCTGAAATGCAGATAAATTCATTAGAGTCATCCATCTAAAAGTTATTCCCTGCGTATTCTTTCCCTCTCAAGGTATTTGCTAGTTATTAACCACATAGGGTGAGAATCCAAGGAGCTCAACATAATGTGGCAGCTAAGCAGTTCTTCTGAGGATAATACAAAGACTGAAACCTAGAGTTGTATCAGTGAAAATTTCTGATTTCATTAAGCTGAACTTTTAATTGAAGTACCAGCAAACAATATAGTTTTTATTTAGAAAAAGACATTCTTATATGGACTCCATGATTTCTTATATATAATGCCTGTCATTAAAGGGAAAAAATAGTAGATTTGTAGAGAAACTGGACATATTAAGAAAAACTGGACACATTAAGAAAAACAGACAACAGAAACATTCTCAGGTGCTACAGATACGTTCAAATATATGGATCACAATTATTACTTAATTTATAATTAAGTAAAAATAACTTTCATTGATCTTTTAATATAGATAATATATTATCTATTGTGAAAATAACTTTCATTGATCTTTTAATATAGATAATAAGCTGGATAGTTTAAAGTCATATAAAAAAAATCAAACGGAAAAAATAAGGCAATACAATAATTGAAGATTCTGATATGCAAAATTAACTCATAGATAAAAGACAAAAAATGACGATATGAAAAATAAATTAATAGAAAATACTCAAACTAAGTTATTTAGATTAAAAAATAGAAAACAAAACACAGTAAAATTATAATATTCATGTAATTAATATATTTTGTAATCTTAAAAGTAGGAGGGAGAGATGATGGGACAAAAGCTATCTGAAGAAATAGCGGCCAAGAATTTTCAAAAATTTGTTAGATACGTCAGGAAAGAGATTCCAGCGAAACTGGACTTAAACACGTTTTAATCATATAGAACCACCTAAAACACTTATTTGGAAAACATTATATTTTATTGAACCTCTTCCTCTTGAGATTCAGAACCACAGCTATGCAAAATAAAAAATTTGGAGAGCCTTACCAGTAAAATGTAAACAACAAAATAATCAACCCATTATTTTTGAATAAGAAAATATGTACTTGATATTATTTCTAGAAGATGTGTTTGTGCACATAGAAAATTCGAAAAAATGACAGAAAGGCTTACTAAATTCTAAATCCACTGTTATTACGTGTTTTCTCTGTTATCTGCAATATTTATCCACACAATATGGTTATTTTCATCAAACTTTACAAGCTCTCCTTTAAATATTTGAAATTAATACAAATTTTGCTGATTCATATATTTGCCTTTCACAAGTTTGCAAATTGCAACCCCAGAATATGGCCACTTCTCAGCATATTTTAAGAATTCAGGCTCATGCACATGTAGCAAGAATAGCAGAATGCTTCCACGTATTAACACATTGAATAGAAAAGTCACAATATGTATTGCAGAGTGCATTTTACATTTTAAAATGACCATATTATTGACTCTCAAGTACAAAGGATAATTAAGTCAGGATTTGAAGGCTGCCAAATAGACCAAAACTGCTCCAAAAGGAAACCCTGATGCTTCTGGTCAGGTACTCAGACTGCATAAGGTTTAAAATTCAAGATATGAGAAACACCTCTAAAGAATGGCTCCAGATTAATTTAAATAGGGTTTGAGATAAAAGCTCTACATAAGTCCTTACGTTAATTAACCACAGGTTAAATGAAATATTCTCGTTAGCAACTTTTTTTTTTTTTTTTTTGAGACGGAGTCTCGCTCTGTTGCCCCGGCTGGAGTGCAGTGGCGTGATGTTGGCTCACTGCAACCTCTGCCTCCTAGGTTCAAGTGATTCTCCTGTCTCAGCCTCGTGAGTAGCTGGGATTACAGGCGCGTACCACCATGCCCAGCTCATTTTTGTGTTTTTAGTAGAGACGAGGTTTCACCATGTTTGTCAGGCTGGTCTCAAACTCCCGACCTCAGGTGATCTGCCCACCTCGGCCTCCCAAAGTGCTGGGATTATAGGCATGAGCCACCGTGCCCAGTCTGGGCAGAAATTTACATACCTGATTAAGATTTCATAATTTAGGAAAAATTATTAAGAAAATTATTTAATTTACTTTGTCTTTAGTTGTTGTCCACGTTGTGGTGGGTGTACTATTAAGGTAAAGAGTGACATAAATAGAACAGAAAGAAATAGAAAAGAAAGAAATAGAGCTTGGTGAGACCCTGGG
>NW_012123376.1:5712166-5715908 GCF_000951035.1 Colobus angolensis palliatus | reverse complement strand
TCAAAAAGTTAACTACTGTCAAGATAGTACCTCCTTTTACCTAATCTAGTTAAAATAATCTATCTCAAATATAATGTAGACTTAGAGTTTTTCTAACAAATTTGAAAGCAATTTGAAAGAGTGGGATTAAAAGAACAGAGAGTTAGATACAGGGCTCAAAAAAATAAATAAATAAATAAGTTCAAGTTCTCTCCTAGATTTTTTTCCTAAAAGTTCTTATGCATTAAGTCTCTTCATGTTATATCAGAGAACAAATTACTTCTCTTCAAGGTCATTGATCTTTCAGATAAATGGTTATGTTTGTTTCCCTTGATTTTCTCTCACACATTTCCTCACATATCATTTCATGATCTAAGACTCTAGTAAGATTCTTTCTCCTCAACTTTATATGAAATACTGAATTTTAAAATGAATTTTCACATCAGAACACTTACAATTTTTAAGATAACGCTTATTATTTAACCTTCCCATCACATATCCAACCTACTGATTTAAAAAGGAGACTTTAACATTTTAGTAAATTTACATTACGTATTTATCATGTTTTCTATAGGTGTTAAATAAAAGCCAGGCAGTGGATTATTTCATTGTTTTGTCCAATTTTGTGTATCAGTTGAAAAAAAAAAACTGTAGTCTCTTTCCAATCTAAGAGTCCCTAATACAATGATCTGAAACTTTAACATCTGTCTTTATTTTGGTCCAACAATACAAACCTGGTAGTTACAAGAAATGAAATTTTAAAAGTGCAATATGACTTCCTCTTATCAAATTTAAAGACATGTTTGCCTTCTTCAACCTAACGTGTATAAAAATAAAATGAATAAAGTGGTTTTGATCTCTTGAACTCCTCAAACCATAGGTATACTATTCCGTTTCCTTCAATACCCACATGTCTTGAAAGAATTGTCTTCATGTCTGAACTTCAGTTCTTGACCCTCCTAATATGTCTTAATATATTGCCATTTGATTTCCATAACTGCCCATCTAACGGAACTACTCTTGACAAGGACATTAGTGTCTTTCTTGTGACTATCTTTAGCATTTATTTTAATTTCCTATCATTACCTGCTGAGAACTGACCAACATACTTTACTGTTCCTCTTCTAAACAGTTCAAGACTCAATATTCTTTACTCTCGCTGTACCAAACAATTCTGAAATGAAACCTCTTTCCCTATTTCTTTGTTAAGCAATATTGGAATCAGAAATAATTTAGTTACTTTCTCAAGGAAGTATTTATTTCTGCAAGAATAGATTGTTTACTAATAAGATAAGAAAAAAATATATAAAACAAGTAACTTTTTTTTTTTTTTTTTACTTTACGACCTACCTACTGAGGGCAAATCTAAAATTGTTATTATTTCTTCCCATTGCCAACCAGTTCCTCAGTCTTCAATGGCTTCTTGTTCGTAAATCCATATCACACATTGTAAGTTCCTGCATGATCTAATGCTTTCTACAATTTGTATGATCCTTCAAACCAAGCTCTAATTTTAGCTACACTAAATAATTCCAGTTTCTGCAATGCGTCACACTGAGAGGTGACAATGTGCTAACGACGCTCACTCTCAGTGCCTCCTCGGCCTCAGAGCCCACTCTGGCGGCACTTGAGGAGCGCTTCAGCACGCCACAGCAGTGTGGAAGCCCCTCTCTGGGCTGGCGGAGGTGGGAGCCTGCTGCCTCTGCTTGCAGAGAGGTGTGGAGGCAGAGGCGTGAGTGGGAACCGGAGCTGCCCCCCCACCTCCCCCCCCACCCCGCGTTCACAGTCCAGCGAGTTCCAGTGGGCACGGGCACGGACTTGGGGGGCCCTGCACACAGAGTGGGTGGGCAGTAGCCACCGGCCCAGGGCAGTGAGGAGTTTAGCACCTGGGCCAGCAGCTTCAGAGGGTGTGGGTGGGCCGGCACTGCACTGGAGTTCTCCCCGGGCCTCAGCTGCCTCCTTGTGGGGCATGGCTCAGGACCTGCAGCCTGCCTTGTCCAAGCCCCCCACCCCGTCCCCCCAACGCCCCTCAGTGGGCTCCCCTGCGGCCCAAGCCTCCCCGAGGGGCACTGCCCCCTGCTCCATGAAGCCTGATCCTATCAACCGCCCAAGAGTTGAGGAGTAGGGGTGCATGTGACACTACTGGCAGGCAACTCTGCCTGCAGCTCTGGTGTGGGATCCACTGGGTGAGGCCAGCTGGACTCCTGAGTCTGGTGGGGACTTGGGGAAATTTTACCTCTAGCTAAGGGATGGTAAACACACCAATCAGCACTCTGTGTCTAGCTCAGGGTTTGTAAACACACCAATTGGTACTCTGTGTATAGCTAACTCTGTGTCTAGCCAACCTAGTGGGGACTTGGAGAACTTTTCCGTCTAGCACTCTGTGTCTAGCTCAGGGATTGTAAAAGCACCAATCAGCACTCTGTCAAAACGACCAATCAGCTCTCTGTAAAATGGACCAATCAGCAGGATGGGGAAGGGGTCAGATACGGGAATAAAAGCAGGCTGCTGGAGCCAGCAGTGGCAACCCACTCAGGTCTCCTTCCACACTGTGGAAGGTTTGTTGTTTTGCTCTTTGCAGTAAATCTTGCTGCTGCTCACTGTTTTGGGTCCATGCTGCGTTTATGAGCTGTAACACACTGTGACAGTCTGCAGCTTCACTCCTGAAGCCAGCGAGACCACAAACCCACTGGGAAGAATGAGCAACTCCAGACACGCCTTCTTTAAGAGCTGTAACACTCACCACGAAGGTCTGCAGCTTCACTGCTGTCAGCGAGACTACAAACCCACCAGAAGGAAGAAGCTCCAGACACATCTGAACGTCTGAAGGAACAAACTCCGGACACACCATCTTTAAGAACTGAAACAGTCACGGCAAGGGTCCGTGGCTTCATTCTTTAAGTCAGTGAGACCAAGAACCCACCAATTCCGGACACAACACCACTTTCTTCTATAGCATTCCACACACACACATTTTTCTGTACCTCGAACCTGCGTAACACGTTGACATTCCCATGGCTAACTATTCCTTCAGAATTCAGTTTAAATATCACTATCTTAGGAAGGCCTTATTTTTTTTCAGTGTATTTTTTTTTTTTATTTTTACTTTTGAAAAATAGAGTCGGGAGTATATGTGCATTTGTTACATAAGTATATTGTGTGGTGCTGAGGGGAAAGCCTTATCTCAATCCTTACTGCTTGGTGGAGGGGAGGGGAGGTTAGTTACCCTAACATGTAGTAAATAGGTTTAAATACATCTCTGCCATGTCAAACATTCTGGGAGTTCAACAACTATTTGTTGAATAAATGCATAAAAATATTTTATGACAAGATACTTTGGTCAGATACTAATATAAGTTTGTTATGTGTTTTTGTTTACTTTTGGTTTTAGTTTCCATAGACCACATAAATTTGTTGCTCAGAATTGCTACCACTAAATAAACAAGCAATATAATTTATATCCTAAAACCTAACAGAATGTCTGGCACACAGATTTAGTAAATATTTGTGGCGTAATTTGTAATTTTTGAATATTAAATAGTTTCCAGAGCTCATGAGAAACAAACAAAACGTAAAATAACTGCTGTAACCAGAATACATACTTTCTACTATTTCTCTGAGAGCACAATTTTGTCCCTTATGACAATACTAAAGATTACACTAAATATAGTAAATAAAATACTTTTAAAATCATTTAAATAAATAAGATATATTAACTGCAAACAAGAATTTCTGGATGACTAGTTTTTTGTTTTTTTTTTTT
>NW_012123376.1:5707061-5711426 GCF_000951035.1 Colobus angolensis palliatus | reverse complement strand
TATATATATCTTTGGATTATATTTGCATTAGTGATATATATTTTTTAATTTTAAAAAATATTTCTGAGTAGTGGGAAATTGAACATTTGTTATTTTCTACTGTTTAAAAAATACATATTTTGTATCAGACACACACTATTTTAAACAACATGGAGTCATTTTTACAAAACAATTCAAAGTTCAAAAATTCAAAGTTCAAAAAGTGCCCCAAATAAAAATAAAATACAACTAAAACAATGCTAGCAAGAGTTCTTCAAACCAAAAGAATGTGAACGTGATTGTGATTCTGAAACTGTAATTATGGTAGATAAACCACATATATCTTTAGAATAAAAAGATTAAGAGGATACTATTAAAATAATAACTATATATTTTTTTCAGAAATAGGCAATATCAATATGTGAACAATGACATAAAAAGTTTTAAGTGTTGGGAGAGAATAAAGTGTACAGTGTTTTTGCTTGTTTCTTTACTTTGCAATGAAAGTTAAGTTGTTATCAGTTTAAAATAACTTGTTATTGTAAGGTGTATTTTGTAACCCTTATGGTAACTAAAAAGCAAAAGCCTGTAATAGATACATTAACAATAAAAAGCGGCCGGGTGCGATGGCTCACGCCTGTAATCCTAGCACTTTGGGAGGCCAAGATAGGCGGATTACCTGAGCTCAGGAGTTCGAGACCAGCCTGAGCAACAAGCTGAAACCCTATATCTGCTAAAAATACTAAAAAATTAGCCAGGTGTGGTGCCGTGCACCTGTAGTCCCAGCTAATTAGGAGACTGAGACAGGAGAATTGCTTGAACCCAAAAAGAGGGTGCAGTGAGCCAAGACTGCAGCACTCTACTGCAGCCATGTCTAAGGCTATGTCTCCAAAATAATAATAATAATAATAAAAATAAAAATAAAAAGCAAGGAATCAAAACATAGTACTAGAGAAAAATCACTTAACCTCAAAGGAAGACTGAAAGAGAGAACAGAAGTAAGAAAGAATCTACCAAACAACCAGAAAACAACAAGCACAATGGCAGTAGTAAATTCTTCCCTGTCAATAATTACCTTTAACGAAAATAAATTAAATTATTCAATTAAAAACAGGGAATAGCAAAAATGGATACACTTATAAAACTAGAAACCAAAAAAAAAAAAAAAGGACCAACTATGATAGTTATAACAGATAAAATAGACTTTAAGACAAAAAGGAAGACAATACAAAGATGGTCATTATATGATGATAAACGGGTCAATTCAGCACGATGATATACAACTTTTCACAGTGGAAATCCTAACCAGAGTATTTAGGCATGAAAAGAAAGGATATTCAAACTGAAAAGGGAAAAATTAAATTGTCCATGTTTGCAGATGATGATTTTATATGTAGAAAACCTTATAGAGTCCACCTAAAATCTTTTGGAAGTAATAAATAAATTCAGTAAAGTTTCAAGATATAAAATCAAAATGTAAAAATCATTACTCAACAGCAAACTATCTGAAAAAGAAATCAATAAAGTAATCACATTTATAACATCTATTTTAAAGACCCTAAATATGAAGATAGTACAAAGGGTGCAAGATTTCTACAATGAAAACTACAAAATACTGATGAAAGCAATTGAAGAGGAGATTAATAAATGAAAAGTTATCCTATGTTCATTAGTTAGAATAACAATTATTTTAAGGCTCATACCACCTCCAGTGATCTGCAGATTTAATGAAATCACTATCAAAATACTAATGACATTTTTCAAATAATGCTGAAAGCAATCTTGAAATTTGTATGAAATTTATGTGGAAAAGATCTCAAATATCCAAAGCCATTTTGAGTAAAAAAAAAAAAAATAATAAATTAGCTGGAGGCGTTACACTACCTGACTTTAAAATATACTGTGCTCGGTGTGGTGGTTCCCACCTGTAGTCCTAGCACTTTGGGTGGTCAAAGCAGGAAGATTTCTTGAAGCCAGGAGTTTGAGACCAGCCTGGCAACAATGTGAGACCCTTTCTTTACAAAAAAAAAAAGAAAAAAAAAAAAGGAAGAAGAAGAAAAGAAAACAAAAGCTGTGTGTGATGCTAAACTCCTGTAAACTCCTGGAATCCTATCTTTTTGGGAAGCTATGGCAGGAGGGTGACTTGAGACCAGGAGTTAGGGTTGGCAATGACCTGTACTCACATCACTGCACTCTAGCCTTGGTGACACAGCAAGCCCGTATTTCAAAAATAAATAAATAAAATGAGCTATGCTACAAAACAATATTAACCAACACAGCATGGTACAGGCATAAAAATAGATACATAGACCAATCGAACAGACTAGAAAACCAATAAATAAATCTATCTATTTATGGCCAACTGATTTTTGACAAAGGCACAAAGATCCCACAATACATGATGCTTGGAAAACTGGGTATTCACATGCAGAAGAGTGAAACAACATCCCTATCTCTCACTACTTAAAATCAACTAAAAATAGATAAAGTCTTAAATGTAAGACCTAAAACTATAACATTACTGGAGGAAAACATAGGGGAAATCGTTCATGACATTGGTCTGGGCAAGGACTTTTTTGGATGAGATCTCAAAAGCACAGGAAACGTATGTATAAATAGACAAGCGGGAATGGTATAGGAGTTACAAAGAAATTATTTAGGCAGATAGTGAGGGTAAGGATGTCATTGGTAAGGTTTACCTTTTGATAAAAAGCAGCCCCCAAATCATTTCTTTTCCGAAAAAAAGCAGCCTGTAAAATCGAGCTGCAGACATAGATAAGCAAGCTGGAAGCTTGCCCAGGTGAATGTTGGCAACCATGACAACAGGAAAGGGCTACCTAGAGGCCAGGCATGTTCAACATGGCAACTCGATCTTCCGTTTTCATTGCCAACCACATGTGCAATAAGGAGCAGACAACATGATGCCTGCCACATAGAAAACCTATTTGCATAATAAGAGATTAGGGTAGGGTAACCAGCTTCTTTGAGCTAGGTGAATGTCACACCCGGCCCAACCAATCCTTGGGCCCTATGTAAATCAGATACCACCTCCTATAGCTAGTCTACAAAACCCCTGCATTTCACCACAGACTGGAAGACCCACTTGGGCACTCCTCTATCTCTTCAGGAGAGAGAATTATTCTCTTTTCTCTTTCTTTTGCCTATTAAACCTCCACTCTAAACTTCACTCCATGTGTGTCTATGTACTTGATTTCCTTGGCATGAGGCAAGGGACCTCGAGTATTACCCCAAACAATGCCACTTCATGTTTATATCAACCTAAAAACTTCTGTGCAGGCCGGGCGTGGTGACTCACAGTTGTAATCCCAGAACTTTGGGAGGCCAAGGTGGGCAGATCACATGAGGTCAGGAGTTCAAGACCAGCCTAGCCAACATGGCGAAACCTGGTCTGTACTTAAAAAAATACAAAAAGTAGCTGGGCATGGTGGCAGGTGCCTGTAATACCAGCTACTCAGGAGGCTGAGTCAGGGAGAATAACTTGAACCTAGGAGGCAGAGTTTGCAGTGAGCCGAGATTGCACCACTGCTCTCCAGACTGGGTGACAGAGCAAGACTGTCTCAAAACAAAAAAACAAACAAACAAGCAAACAACAACAACAAAAAACCTCTGTGCAAAAAAAGAACAATCAAAAAGTGAAGAGACAGCTTACAATGTGGGAGAAAATATTTGCAAACTATCCACCTGACAAGGAGATAACATTCAGAATATATAAAAGATTCCTACAACAAAACAAAAAAAAAAAAAACTCAAGCAAGTCAATAGCAAAAAAATAAAAAGAAAAAAAGAAAGAAAGAAAGAAAAAACCAATCTGAATTTAAAATAGGCAAAAGAACTGAATAGATATTTCTCAATAGAAGACATGCAAATGGCCAATAGATATATGAAGAAAAATGAAAAATGCTCAACTTCATCAATCATCAGATAAATGCAAATCAAAATCACAATAAAATATCACCTTATAACTGTTAGAATGGTTGTTATCAAAAAGGAACTACAGCAAATACTGGTGAGAATATGAAGAAAGGGAAACTCTTATATTACATTGGTGGGAATGTAAATTAGTACAGCCATTATAGACCAGTATGGAGACTCTTAAGAAAAAACAGACTACCATATGATCCAGCAATTCCACTATAGGGTATATGCCCAAAGGAAATGAGATGAGTATGTTGAAAATATATCTGCAACCCCATTTTATTACAGCACTGTTAACAATAGGCAAAATTGGCCGGGCGCGGTGGCTCAAGCCTGTAATCCCAGCACTTTGGGAGGTCGAGACGGGCGGATCACGAGGTCGGGAGATCGAGACCATCCTGGCTAACCCGGTGAAACCCCGTCTCTACTAAAAAATACAAAAAACTAGCC
>NW_012123376.1:5693472-5707011 GCF_000951035.1 Colobus angolensis palliatus | reverse complement strand
TACTAAAAAATACAAAAAACTAGCCGGGCGAGGTGGCGGGCGCCTGTAGTCCCAGCTACTCAGGAGGCTGAGGCAGGAGAATGGCGGGAACCCGGGAAGCGGAGCTTGCAGTGAGCTGAGATCCGGCCACTGCACTCCAGCCCAGGCGACAGAGCGAGACTCCGTCTCAATAATAAAAAAACAAAACAAAACAAACAAACAAACAAAAAAACAATAGGCAAAATTGCTAATCAGCCTAAGTGTTCATCAAAGTCTGAATGGATAAACAAAAATGAGAATACATATGTAGATGTATATTTCATATATATATCTTATGTGTGTATATATATGTATAATTGTATTCCATTGTGTGTGTGTATATATATAAGTGTGTGTATATATATATACACACAGATACATATATGCATATATATATATATATTTTTTAAAAGTAATATCCTCCAGGGTCATTCATGTTACAAATTACAGAATTTCATTGCTTTATTGACGAATAATATTTCATTGTGTGGAATACTATTAAAGTAATATGCTCCAGGATATTACTTTATTACTAGTAATACTAATTACTAGTAATAGTGATTAATAGTTATAATGATTACTACTAATAGTGATTAATAGTAATAGTGATTACTAGTAATAGTAATAGGATCTCCTGGAGGATATTACTTTAAGTAAAATAAACCAAGTACTGAAGGATTAATGTTACTATATTCTCAATCATATGTAGAATCTAAAGAAGTTGGTGTCATATAAGTAAAGAGTAGAATAGTGGTTACCAGAGGATGAGGAGAATGTCAGGAGAGGAGAATGGGAAGAGATTGATCAACTGATACAAAGTTAGTCAGGAGGAATAAGTTCTGTTGTTCTGTTGCACAGTAGGGTGACTAAGTTAATAGTAATTTATTGCATATTTCAAAACAGAAAGAAGAGAGGTTTTTGAATGTTCTCATCACAAAGAAATGACAAGTGTTTGAAGTGATGCATATGTTAGTTGTCCTTATTTTATCATTGCATGTTGCATACATATACGGAAATATCACACCATATTCCAGAAATATGTACAATTATGATATATCAATTAAAAACAAAAAAAAATTGAATGTCAAGTGAATCTTACTTAATAGTTGATATTAAACCATTCTTACTTCAACATATAATTACCATAAATTTAGACAACTATGGTAATTATATTCTGCTACTTGTTTTATTCTTATAGAATGTTGCCAAAAAATGTTCAATTATGAAAATAAGATACATTGATGCTTGGTAAGAAATTTTGAATGTTATACAAATATGTATATTCAGGAAAATATTTTTCCTACCAAAGTTTTGCTTACATAATTCTATACTCTTAGAGATGACTTAGTGTTGAGGGGACGGGAAATCAAAGGAAAAGAAATTGAAGTGATGTTAAGATACTTGATGTGTTTAATAACCTAAACTTCTGACATACTTGTTATTTGTAAACACCAATATTCAAAATTGATGAGATTCTAACTTAATGATTATTATAGTAGTGATATTTTCATAATAGGCAAGAAGTCTTTGTATTAGATATCCAACAGTAAATAATATTTTATGATAAATTAACTGTACTTTTTTTAGATCATGAATAACAAGATAAAAATATATGTTTATACATATATAGCTGTACACCAAACTATTTGAAATTATTATAAAATATTTCTTATATATCATCTAAAATACCATTTCCTTTAAAATACCTTAGTGTTTGCCAGAAATGAAACATATTTGCTCTATTCGAATTCGCCATTCGCAACGTGTCTCTGACTACAATAAAAATACTAATTAAACCCATGGTATTACTTCTGTTCTCAAATAAACCAGAATACAGTAAAAAAGTAGTAATTTTCTTTTTAAGGCAGAAACTCTTTGAGCTATGAATATTGCTCTATACATTCTCTGATGCAATAACAAAAGAAAACTATTTTCTTCTAGCAATCACTTTGGAGAGATAAACTCAGTAGAACCTCAAAACGGATACTGAAAATTACAAATGAACTTAATGTCCTTTACATTTTCAGCTATTCAATAAAAATCAACTTTTTTCTGCCTTCCTGGTGAAGTATCACAAAATGAAAACATTTAAGTAACTTTAATCTAGGTCAAAGGAAAGAAAAAAGGAAGTGAAAAGGAAGGGAGGGTGGATTAAAGGAAATGAGGGAAGGAGGGACAATGGAAGTAAAGAAGGTTGGAAGGAATGAAAGAAGGACTACTAAATAACTATTTTCCATTGTTATACCTAATGATAACAACTGTCATGATTTCTTACACTAAAGATTTGTTTTGATTCTCTTTGAAATGTATATGAATGACTCTTAGATTAAAATATACAGATAAAAATAGAAACATAAATATCTATAATATGGGTAACATACATATAGATATTTATACATGTATAGATATCATTAATACAAAAGTTTCAGAATAATGGAACTAAAATAAAATTTACTATGAAAAAATACATTAAGTAGAATGAACTGCTACTTACAAACAAGTGCAAAGACTGTGTTTTATTTCAATTTTCTTTTTTTTTAATTTATTTTTTATTTTAGGTTCAGCGGTACATGGTCAGGTTTGTGATAGAGGTGAACTTGTGACTCGAGGGTTTTGTGTATAGGTTATTTTGTCACCCAGGTACAAGCATAATACTAAATAGCATTTTTTGTGGGGGGTGGAACCTCTCCTTCCTCCCACCCTACACCCTCAAGTTGGCCCCAGTGTCTATTGTTCTGTTTCTGTCCATGTGTTCACATTACTCAGCTCCTACTTGTAAGTGAGAATATGTGGTGGTGGTGTTTGGTTTTCTCTTCCTGTGTTAGCTTGCTAAGAATAATGGCCTACAGTTCCATCCGTGTTCCTTCAAGGACATAATCTCTTTCTTTTTTAGGGTTGCATAGTATTCCATGGTGTGTGTGTATCACATTATCTTTAACCAGCCTATGGTTGTTAGGCATTTAGGTTGCCTCTATGTCTTTGCTATTGTGAATAGTGCTGCAATAAGCATATGCATACACATGTATTTACAGTAGAATAATTCATATTCTTTTGGGTATATACTCAGTAGTGGAATTGCTGGGTTGAATGGTAGTTCAGTTTTTAGTTATTTGAGGAACCACCACACTGTCTTCTACAATGGATGAAGTAATTTACACTCCCACCAGGAGAGAATAAGCATTCCCTTTCCTCTGCAACCTTGCTAGCATGTGTTATTTTTTGACTTGTTAGTAATAGACATTCTGATTGGTGTGAGATAATATCTCATTGTGATTTTTATTAGTATTTCTCTAATGATTAGTGATGTTGAACATTTTTTCATAAGGGTATTGGCTGCAAGTAGGACTTCCTTTGAAAAGTGTCTTCATGTCTTTGCCCACTTTTTAATGGTGTTGTTTGCTTTTTGCATGTGTGTTTATGTTTCTTATAGATTGTGGATATTAGAGCTTTTGTCCTTTTGTCAGATGTATAATTTGCAAATATTTTCCCCAATTCTGTAGGTTGTTTGTTTTTGTTAATAGCTTATTTTGCTGTACAGAGGCTGTTTAATTAGATCTCATTTGTCAATTTTTGCTTTTGTTGAAATTGCTTTTAGCATTTTAATCATGAGAGTTTCTATGTCCAAAATAGTATTTTCTAGGTTATCTTCCAGAATTTTTATAGCTTTATGCTTTACATTTAAGTCTTTAATCCATCTTGAGATGGTTTTTGTATATAGTATAAGGAAGGGGCCCAGTGTCAGTTTTCTGCATGTAGCTATCCAGTTATTCCAGCACCGTTCATTGAATAGGGAGTCCTTTTCACTTTGCTTGTTTTTGTCACCTTTGTGAAAAATCGTGGTTGTAGGTATGTGGCTTTATTTCATGGCTCTATTCTGTTCCATTGGTCTATGTGTCTCTTTTTGTACTAGTACCATGTTGTTTTGCTTACTGTAGCATTGTAGTACAGCTTGATGTTAGGCAGCGTGATTCCTCTAGTTTGTTCTTTTTGCTTAGGATAGTTTTTGGTATTCGGGCTCCTTGATTCCACATGAACTTGACAATTAATTTTTTTAGTTCTGTGAAGAATATCATTGGCAGTTTGATGGGAATAGCATTGAATCTATAAATTGGTTTGGACAGTATGGCTTTTTTAATAATATTGATTCTTCCTATTCAAGGATATGAAGTATTCTTCCATTTGTTTATGTAATTTATGATTTCTTTGAGGAGTGTTTTGTAATTCTCATTGTAGAGATCTTTCACCACCCTGGTTAGCTGTATTTCTAGATATTTTATTGGCAGCTGTGAATGAGATAGCCTTCCTGATTTGACTTTTGGCATGGGTGCTGTTAGTGTATAGGAATGCTACTGATTTTTGTATATTGATTTTGTATTCTGAAGTTGCTTATAAGCTCAAGGAAATTTGAGGCAGAGGCTATGAGTTTTTCTAGATGTCGAAATATGTAATTAACAAATGGATAGTTTGACTTCCTTGCTTCCTATTTGGATGTCTTTTATTTCTTTCTCTTGACTGACTGCTCAGAAACCCTACAAGGTAAAGGAGGAGATTTGAGGCCTATATTCAACATTCTTAAAGAAAATAAATTTCAACTAATAATTTCATATCTGGCCAAACTAAGCTTCATAAGCAAAGGATAAATAAGATCCTTTTTAGACAGGCAAATGCTGAGGGAATTTGCTACCAACAGAATTGCCTTACAAGAGCTCCTGAAAGCAGCAGTAAAGATGGAAAGACCATTACCAGTCACTATGAAACACACTTAAGTACACAGACAGTGACCTTATAAAGCAACTACACAGGCAAATCTGCATAATAACCAGCTAACAACAAAATGCCTGGATAGAATCCACACATATCAATACTACCCTTGAATGTAAATGGGATAAATGTTCCAATTAAAAGGCAAAGAGTGGCAAGCTGGATATAAAAGCAAGAGCCAGGGGTATGCTCTCTTGAAGAGACCCATCTCATCTGCAATGACATGCATAGTCTCAAAATAAAGGGATGAAGAATAATCTACTAAGCAAATGGAAAACAGAAAAAAAAAAAAAAAAGGAATGGTAATCCTAATTTCAAACACAAAAGACTTTAAACCAACAAAGCTCAAACAAGGCAAAGAAGGGCATTACATAATGGTAAAGAGTTCAGTTGAAGAAGACCAAACTATCCTAATTCTATATGTGTCCAACTCAGGAGCAGTGATTCACAAAACAAGTTAATAGAGTCTTAGATTCACACATACTAATGATGGGAGACTTCAACACCCCACTGACAGTATTAGACAGATCATTGAGGCAGTAAATGAACAAAGAGATTCAGGACCTGAACTCAACACTTGACAAAATGGACCTAATAAACATTTCCAGAACTCTCCACTCAAAGATGACAGAATATATACTTTTTGTTGTCACATGGTACATGCTCTAAAGTCAATCATGCAATTGGACATAAAACAACCCTCAATAAACTCAAAAAAACTGAAATCATACCAACCACTCTCTTGGACCTCAGGACATTAAAATAGAAATGAAAGTCAAGAAAATTGCTCAAAATCCTACAATTACATGAATATTAAACAACATGCTTCTGAAAGATTCTTGAGTAAATTAGGAAATTAAAACAGAAATGAAGAAGTTATTTGAAAGTAATGAGAATAAAGATACAATATACTAGAATCTTTGGAACAGCTAAGGCATTGTTAACAGGAAAATTTATAGCACTAAGCATCCATATGTAAAAGTTAGAAAGATCTCAAATTAACAACCTAACATCACAACTAGGAGAACTACAAAAACAAGAGCAACCCAACCCAAAGGCTAGTGGAAGACAAGAAACAACCCAAATCAGAGCTGAACTGAAGAATATAGACACACACACACACACACACACACACACACGAAATAAAAACAACAACAACAAACTGCTAGCTAGACTAATAAAGAACAAAAGAGAGAAGATCCAAATAAACACAATCAGAAATGACACAAGAGACATTAGCACTGACCCCAATAAATACAAATAACCATTAGAAACTACTATGAACATCTGAATGCACACAAACTAGAAAAGGTAGAAAAAATGGATAAACTCCTGGACATATGCATTGACTGAATCCCTGAACAGACCAATAATGAGCTCTGAAATTGAGTCAGTAATAAATAGCCTACCAACCAAAAAAAAAAAAAATCCTGAGACCGGATGGATTCACAGCCAAATTCTATCAGATGTGCAAAGAAGAATATTCCTACTGAAGCTATTCCAAAAAAATTGAGGTGGAGAGACTCCTCATCAACTCATTCTATGAAGTCACTCAGGTGAGAGCCAGAGGTAAACATGATAGGAGAATTTATCGTTATAAAGAAAAGGTCATTTTATATATGGATTATTTTAAATTATTTTACCCACTTCTGCACAAAATGTGCCTAGCATAAAATACTAGGTACCACCTCAGACCTACTGAATCAAGCCCTCTAGGAGGTTCCGCTGGATGCTCAAGTTTGAGAATCACTGACACAGAATATTAATATATGTCCTGGCCAGAAACTTTGAAATCTACTGAAACACTTCGTTTTACTAAATTATTTTAAATTTATGTTATTTTATAATTTAAATATCTGTGTCATTTTTTTTCTAATAATCCATTCAGTTTAATTCACCACAAATGTATTGAGTGCCTACTCTCAGGGCTGACATTCTAGGACTGAAAGATCGAAAGAGAAACATAAGAACTAACTGGTAAGTACTGACATAATATAATAATTTGGGCTCTGAATCAAGAAAGGAAGCGGAACCACCTGAATTTGTACACCGATTGTGTAAGTAGAAACAGGGCTGTGTGGAGAAATATGTGCCTCAGCTAGATTTAGAGTATAAGTGGATGGTTGATGTTATCACAATCTACCTTGTAGATGAGGAGACCAAAACTCAAAAGACCAAAAAAAACATATGAGACCATAAAACTAGAAAATAATTAGTCTGGAATTCAAGTCAATACTTCTGGATACAGATTGATCCTTTATCTTTCCTTATTTTACTTGATCATTCCAAAAGGTAAAGAAACCAGCTAATAACAAACTATAGAAATGATCCCTGAAAGTATAGTCTTAAGAAGGATGAGTTTATACCCTTTGCAGGGACATGGATGCAGCTGGAAACCATAATTCTCAGTAAACTATCGCAAGAACAGAAAACCAAACACCACATGTTCTCACTCATAGGTGGGAATTGAACAATGAGAACGCTTGGACACAGGAAGGGGAACATCACACACTGGGCCCTGTCGTGGGGTGGGGGAAGCAGGGAGGGATAGATTTAAGAGATATTCCTAATGTAAATGACGAGCTAATGGGTGCAGCACACCAACATGGCGCATATATACATATGTAACAAACCTGCACGTTGTGCAGATGTACCCTAGAACTTAAAGTAATGATAATAATAATAATAATAATAATAATAATAAAATAAACCAGCTAAAGGAATATTATTAGTGAAAGGCTGAACCAAGAACTACATTTAGACTACCTCATTCTTATACTAAAGCTCTTCCTTTGATCCAATATGTCATTGAAAGACAACTCACAAAATAAGATATAAAATGAATTACTTAAATAAATTAGTGAAGAAAGGCATATAGTCAATATGAGATAATATGTTTTTATTTTTTTACTCTCTATATAAGTTTGCTGCAGAGGGAAAAAAACACATATCTTTCTTAGAGTTTCAGTAACTCAGCTGAAATTTTAAAATAATATTGATTAGTAAATCATCTCAGAAAAAAAATAAACTGTCATTAGCAGACCTATTTTTAGTGGCAATTACCACTATTTATTTGCCTATATATACACATATACTTTTTCAATCTTATATTGAATGAATGTCATGTTGGACTCCTATTGACTTCAGTAGTATTCCTACTACATTCTAGAGGCTGAAGAAGAGACCAAGAATCAATGAATGATATAGGGTTTATCGAGGGGAACTTACAAGCAAGAATGGTCCAGTAGTAGGGAGATATATAGCAGAACCACCAATGCTTGTAAACAGCATGCAGTTTACATAGCATTTTCACTTAGCACACCTAATAATCTCCACCTGGCCACTTTCATTTAACTCCAAAGGTAGGGCCTTCATCCCCTGTACAGCCTGCATTCCATGGGATTGGATGGGTTTCCTATTAGATAAGGAATGAATCTCCAGGTTGGTCACTCCTGGATTCTTTAGCTCAGGACTCTAAACACATATCTGAACAACGAAGAATGAAAAAGAGGTCGGTGTATTATTTTTCCCATTCCCTTACTCATATGGCACTTTCCCTTCATATATTCCTCCAAGAGCTAGTCCGTCCAACACAGTCACTCATGTTGCCATGCTGACTGTGAATTCCAAGTATATTATTTCTTCCCCTTCTCCCTTCAGGCCTAGAAGTAGTAATGGACTTCACTTTTCTCAACTGGATGCCTTGTTATTTAATTTGTTCCCCAAATACTGCAATACCTAGGTAAATAATTTCTTCATTCATTATGTTCAATGGAAACAACCATGATGAATATCCTTAATGTAAATACGTTTTTCGATTTGAGTGTTTGGTACTAGGGATGACCCCAAGATACCGACATCAGAATGGGAATTTGAAAGCCTAACATGTTTGAGAAATATAGAGCTCACATGTATTCAAAATATCCAGAGTAGAGACATGGAATATAGAGCTGATCAAAGACAAAGATGTGGGTCATTAACTAGATGTTTTAGAAAATGCTTTAGCAATAATGGAAGTTATAAAGAGTGTAGGCTGGGCTTGAGAATGTACAAAGGATCAGTGGAAAGCTTCAGGCCTATGACTCCAAACTCAAGGCACAGATAAAGAACTGGGAAGCTTTTATGACCTAAAATATATTTTATCTCTAGTAGCATCAGGACAAACACTTGGAAGAATCCCGTCCTAAATCTAATTGTGATATACAACATAATGCCTGTTTACTACACAAGATCATAAAAGTATGCTATGAATGAGGCCTGGTTGGGTAGGAGTGGAGCTCTGAGACTTGGAGACAATTAGAGGGCATGATCAAAGCCAAGAAACTTGAACTTTTTCCTTAAGTCTTCTTTGATTGCAGAAGCATCACCTCCCCCAATGAGGAAACCTGCCTACTCTTGAAGCAAATCTCTTCAAAATCTTCACCAGGATTTTACCAGGAGCAGACGCTTTGCAATATGATGCCTATTTTTCCTTAGGACCTGTCCTCCCATGCTTTATTCTCTCCAGGTTTACTCCTTCTATTTAGGCCCAAAGGGAAAGTCACAAGTTCTGTACTTGCAAGATATATCATGCATCAAATAAATTATAATATTGTGCTAATACATATGGAAAAATACCTTGGGAATACCTATAGGAAAAGATTCAAAGGGTGTCAGATTAAGGTTGAACTGGGTGAAATGAATTGATATGATTCTATTTACAAAGAATCCAGAGGTGAGGATGTAAATCTTTTAGGGGTTAATGTAAGCCTCTATTAATAGGAGTTCTAGAATCTGTAATGCTAATATTTCCCAGGAATACTGTAGAGGATTTTTTTTTAAAGTAGTAATATATATGGCAATTATGCAGTGAATCTATCAAGGCCAAACCATTATGACATTTTAAGACATTCACTGACAGGAAAACCTATAGTGAACTTTTAAAGCTCTCTGCTAAGCAAACTATAGACTCTGATGACAGTACTGACTTGAGCTCTTTGGTATCTGTTATCAACATTGTACCAAAGACAATGCAGACACTAGTGTCACTACAGATCCCTGCCAGTAGCCCAGTTAAGCTAGTCACCTTTTAAGGATAAAGACAGTTTTATTGTAATACAGCTGCATTCATTTGATTATGCATTATCTATTTTTGTTTTTTTTTCACAACAACAAAGTCAAGTGATTATGACAGAGACCATATACCCCACACTCCCAAAGACTGCTCTATTATTTACTATCTGGTATTTTACCCCAAAAATGTTTGGTGGCTCCGGTTATGATTCTAAGGGTAGAGTGTTGATTTACGAGTGTACATACAACTCTGGAGGTAGAAAAATTGATCATGAGGTATGAATGTATGAAGGTATCAAGTATGAAATAGTTGAGCAGTCCCCTGAGTTATTACTTTGTCTATTTAATTAGAAAATATACAGATCTTTTGTGTAGAAATCTGCACTGAGTCATCATATATTATTATGCTCTCTCTGCAAGTTATTTTAGTTAAATTAGTGCAGAAATTCAGAGTCTTCACTGATTGTAAGGCTGGACTCTTTAAGAAAGAATGTTGTAAAATTGCTGCAGATCCATAATGGAAATATTTATCCATGCTTTTTGCAAGCATTAGATATTGGAAAATGAAAAATACCAAAAACACTCCAGTTGTTATTAAATATGATCCTGGAATTGAAGTAAGTACCTCACAATCCTATAATGCCACAATATCCACCAGACAGAGACTAAACCTTTGAAAGCCAGGTAATAAATTGTATATTTGCTCACATCCATACTCTGGTGTGTTCCATTAGATGGACAGGCTAAACTTAGTTATTCAGTCTCAGAATGCATAGTTGGAAAAGATACATTCAGAAACTGTCACAGTTCTCATATTGAGGTCTTGACTCACACAGAGTCGGGTGTATTAAGAAAAAATGTGTCAGTTGAACTGTCACCAGACACCTAACACAGTGTTACACAAAAAGCTATACTGCATTCCTAAGGAATTTTCAGATATCACCATCACATTCAAAACTTGAAATAGATCAGATGCAGTAGCTCATGCCTGTAATCCCAGCACTTTGCGAAGTCAATGCGTGTGGATCACGAGGTCAGGAGATTGAGACCATCCTGGCCAACATGGCAAAACTTCGTCTTTACTAAAAATACAAAAATTAGCTGTGTGTGGTTGCACGTCCCTATAATCCCAGCTACTCAGGAGGCTGAGGCAGGAGAATCGCTTGAACCAGGTAGTAAGAGGTTGCAGTGAGCCAAGATCGTACCACTGCACTTCAGCATGGTGATAGAGCGAGACTCCGTTTAAAAAATAAAATAAAAATAAAAATAAATAAAAAAATTGAAATATTAAAGAGTAGAGATTCCATTATATTACAAATTAATTTATTTGGAAGATAAAAATGCCAGATGGATTTCAGACAATAACTAGATTATCACTAATATAATCAGGCAATGAAGATAATTGAAGCTGATACTCCAGATGTGATATTTTTATATCAGGAAATCCACATATCCCATGAAACTTAGTATGAAGCTGTCAACTTCCCATAACACTTTGTAAGAAAAGCAACATTATTAGGGAAATCCAAACTTGTTTATGTTCTGCTAAAGGGGAGAAAAGCTTCACTTCAATGTTTTGCTACAGAAGAATCACAACTCTCCTTTTCCATATACTTAGGAAGAACTTTAATTACCTTGATAATGCATATACCAACACACTTTTCCATATGTGATATTGTGATTATTAAATGTAGAGGGCAAAAAACAGCCAGTATGCTAGATGTCTTCATTGTCAGAGGGTAGGAGATAAATCTTACAAACTTTAAGTGGCCTATGACATTAGTGAAAATAAGTATACAAGTTTGACTGTGTTAAGAAACTGCCTTTATGAAAAGTTCTTATTTTATTCTTTTTTTTTTTTTTTTTTTTTTTTTTTTTTCCGCTGGCACAATGACTCATGCCTGTAATCCAAGCACTTTGGAAGGCAAAGGTGGGTGGATCACCTGAGGTCAGGAGTTCGAGACCAACCTGGTCAACATGGTGAAACCCCGTCTGTACTAAAAGTACAAAAATCCGCTGGATGTGGTGGATGTCTGTAGTCCCAGCTACTCTGGAGGCTGAGGCATGAGAATCACTTGAAACTGGTAGGCAGAGGTTACAGTGAGCCAATATCAAGCCTCTGCACTCCAGCCTGGGCTACAGAGTGAGACTCTGTCTCAAAAATAAATGAATAAATAATACAATTAATTTTTATTTTATTCAATTTTTTTCTTTTTTATTTTTAATTAATCAGTTAATATTCCGGTAAAAATATTCAAGGTGAGATATATCTTTCATCAAATTTTTGAATGCACAGTGCAGTATTTGGTAACTATAGGCACGATGTTGCACAACAGACGTCTAGAACATGTTCACCTTGCATAACTAAATACTTATGTCCATTAAACAGCTACTTCTTGTTTTTCTCTCCCTTCTGGCCACTGGAAGTCACCACTTTACTCTCTGTTTCTATTAATATAAATAATATTATTTATATTACATAAACACATAATATAAATAGTATTTATATTACATACACACATTACATATTATATAAACATATTTATATTGTATTAATATAAATATATAAATGTATAACATAATATAAAATATAATAATATATAATTTCTTTTATACACATATCACACATTCTTTTATATATATATATATATCACATATTCTTTATTTATTACTCTGTCAATAAACATTTAGGTGGTTTCCATATCTTGACTACTAAAGATAATACTGCAATATATATAGGAGTGCATATGTCTCTTCAAGATCTTGATTTCAGTTCTTTCGGATAGATACACAGAAGTGGAATCACTGAATTACATGAGAGATCTAATTTAATGTTGCGAAGAACTGCAATACTGTTTTCTATAGTGATTGCACAATTTTACACTAAGAAAAAGGCATATGTTTTGATAGGTCCTTTTATTGAAGACATTGCCTGTAAAATGTAAGTGTTCTCCATCCACCAATTTACAGATAAACTCACTGGTCTACAAGTTTTGCCTCAGGTCCAAAGCAAGAGAAGCCTCTGCTTTAGGTCTGAGGTTTTGGACATGGTGTTCTGTAACTTTGGCCTTAGGAGACAGAAGATCAAATAGTAGTAGAAATATTAATGACTAAAAGGAATGATCTATTGATTCTCTAGCTAGCCTAATTGAAGATTTACAGCCCAGAAAGCCATTGTATGGAAGCACAATTATACTTTAACTTCCAATAAACATTCTCTGTCTGAGAGTCATCTCCTAAGAGAGAATGGGGACTAGGAATCAACTGTGAACCCATTAACTGACTATGCCTCTCAAAAATCATAAAAAAAATTATGTACATCAGCATTCCATCATTACATACAAATGGTATATCTGAAAAAGAGTGAACAGGTCTAGAAGTAAATCACATGAAAATGTTACTTAATCCCCTTGATACTTATTTCTGCTGTTGCATCACTTCTACCTCAATCAATAAGCTAGTACCTTAATTAGTTTGCTATTAATACAAATGGATAACTATAGACTTAATGACTTTATTTTTTTTTCTTATTTATTTATCTATTTATTTATTTATTTATTATTATTATACTTTAAGTTCTAGGGTACATGTGTATAACGTGAAGGTTTGCGACACATGTATACTTGTGCCATGTTGGTGTGCTGCACCCATCAACTCATCAGCACCCATCAACTCGTCATTTACATCAGGTATAACTCCCAATGCAAT
>NW_012123376.1:5682451-5687912 GCF_000951035.1 Colobus angolensis palliatus | reverse complement strand
GTTTCTGCTGCTTTTTGTTGTTGTTGTTGTTTAGCTGTGCCCTGTCCCCAGAGGTGGAGTCTACAGAGACAGGCAGGCTTCCTTGAGCTGCTGTGAGCTCCACCCAGTTGGAGCTTCCCAGCAGCTTTGTTTACCTACTTAAGCCTCAGCAATGGCAAGTGCCCCTCCCCCAGCTTTGCTGCTGCCTTGCGGTTAGATCGCAGACTGCTCTGCTAGCAATGAGGGAGGCTCTGTGGGCATGGGACCCTCTTGGCCAGGTGTGGGATATAATCTCTTGGTGTGCCTGTTTGCTTAAAGTGCAGTATTGGGGTGGGAGTTACCCGATTTTCCAGGTGTTGTGTTTCTCAGTTCCCCTGGCTAGGAAAAGGCATTCCTTTCCCCCTTGTGCTTCCCAGGTGAGGTGATGTCTCGCCCTGCTTCAGCTCTCGCTGGTCGGGCTGCAGCAGGTGACCAGCACTGATTGTCCAGCACTCCCTAGTGAGATGAACCCAGTACCTCAGTTGAAAATGCAAAAATCACTGGTCTTCTGTGTCACTCACGCTGGGAGTTGGAGACTGGAGCTGTTCCTATTCGGCCATCTTGCTCTGCCCTTGACTTATCGACTTTAAACAACTAATTTCTGTAGGCCAGTAGTTCAGAAATCAGTTCTCTTATGGCTTGGGTTCTCTGATCATAGCCTCAGAAGGCTGCAATAAAGTTGTTGGCCAGACTACATTCTAGTCTGAAAGCTTGCAAAACAATATGCACCCAAGCACACCCATTTTTTGGAAAAGTCATTTTTGTGTGTCTCTAGAACTAAGGACTCTGGCTTTTTAGTGGCTTTCATTTGGTGGATGCTTTGACTTCCCACATGATGTCTTCAGGTCTTGGATGACACTCTCATCCACACTTCTAGAGGTCCTAGAGGTCACTGACACTTTTCTACATAGAATTCCTGAACATGGCTGTTTTCTCCATCACGTAAGCACAGAGGATCTCTAGAGTGAGTGAGTCTAATAACAAGATGTATTACGTACATGCATTATGTAATGTAACATATGTATTATGTAGCATATGGATATGTATTATGTATTATGTACATGTATTATATAATGTAACATAATCACAGAATTCTCACTGTAACATCTTTGTCATGTTATATGGGTTAGAATCATGTCTCAGGTCCTGCCCACACTTGAGGAGAGGGCTTAGATGAGATCATGATTACTAGAAAGCAAAGATCATCAGTTGTCACCTGAGTCTATGTCTTCATTAAAAGATCCCAATGACTTACTGAAAGGTAAAATCAAAGATCTGCTTTATGCATGGGCCTGGCATCAGCATTCCCTCTCATTATTATAATACAAATAATTTTTGCTTAAAATTATAAAAACTTTGAGCCTGAAAGGTTTGACAGTCTTAATTTCAAGTATAAACTTTCCCTTCTGTATTTTGGGCTCCCCAGGCCACTGAATCAATAGTTGAGTAAGAGATTGGGATGGTTAAACCCAATAACTAAGGAAAAGTCAGGTTGTTTGTAAGATGTAGCTAAGGAAGATTCTGTCTGGAAACCAGGAGACTGACTGGGATGGCACCTAGCAATCCTATATCCAGTAAAGAAAGACTTGGCACACCCTAGCAGATAAGTATCTCTGACAAAATATGGTATTGTCAGAGGACAAAATGTATATGGAATGTATGGTTGTCTAAAAAGGTTAGGATTATTAACCCAGGTCGCTGACCACACATGAAATTTACCTTCTTTCACTTTCCTTGTATGGCTACTAATATAGTGGGGATGTTTGTCACTTCCATATCTCATATTAAACTTTGATCTCCTGTGTTGGAGGTGGGGCTGGTGAGAGGTATTTGGGTCATGGAGACACATTCCTCATGAACGGCTTGCTGCCATCCTTACAATAATGCCATCCTTACAGAACTAGAGTTCTGGGTCTGCTAGTTCCCATGAGATCTGATTGTTTAAAAGAGGCTGGCATCTCTTTCTCTGTCTCCTGCTTCCTCTGTTGCCATGTGACAGGCTGGCTCCACTTGCCTTCCACCAAGAGATGAAATTACAAAAGGGGGAAAACATTCATGAGGCAAACTGTAACAAAATAAAGAGATGATGGAACCACTAATTTTAGACACAAATAACTTATGGTAAGAACCATTAATAAATACAAAAGAGAGTAGCTCATATTTATCAAAAAGTCTGTCAGGAAGAAATTGTGAAAATGAAAGTAGCTAAAACATTTTTAAACTCAAATCCTCCAAATTGCTAGAAGTATAAAAACATTAAGAAAAATCCACCAAGTTTCTTCCCAAAGCTAATACAACAAGAAAAAAAGCGTATATACATTAGTTATATAATAGCATTAATAAGCATGATTTACTAAATATATATAGACACTTATTGCATATCATAGTTTGATCTTTTCACACATATTTTGAATATTAATACAAGTATTAATTGTATTAATGCAAGTATTAATGCAATTACATAAAGAACAAGTGACATGAAATACATTCTCTGACCACAAAGCAAAATCACCGGAAATTAAGAATATATTGCTAACATATTTGTCTAATAAGAAGTTCTAAAAATATAATTGAAATAATTACTGAACCTAGAAGAAGTCACAGATGACAATAAAATTTACAAATAACAGCATTAGATTTAAAGTGACTGTAAAATACAACTAAAATGCTACATTAAATGAAGTGTACAGCCTTATATATGTTTATTCAAAAAAGAAAAGTAAATATTAACAAATTTTAAGTTCCAAAATCAAATAAAAAAGAATTCATAATAATAAGATTAAATAAAAAAAAGTAAAGATAAACTGTAACTTACAGAAACAAAGGAAAATGAACAAAAAACAATGCCAGTATATTAATAAGATCAATGATGACAGGAAAGTAATTGGCAAATACAATTCAGAAAATACAGATAAGATAGAAATAAAAGATATTAGAGACAAAAAGTAAAGAAATGGTATATGTATTTAATGATTTATTGTATAAATAATTATAAGTAGTATTTATTTGTTGTTTTGTCATTTATTTTAGATACTATTGTTATGGGAATCAGATGAATTTCATCGTTTCTGAAATGACAAATTTTCTAAGAAAATATGAAACAGGAAATATTTAGGAAATAGAAATGAACTGAGAGTAATTGAAAACAAAAATTTATTCAAACATTTACCTTACAAAAAATAACAATCTGAAATTATTTAACTTAGGAATTCTGCAAACATTTAAAAACCATAGATGTCATATGTTATATGATTATCCTCATTAAATAAAATATATGGAAATATTTCCACCTCATTATGAGCCTAGTATAATTCAATTTCAATAACAAAAGACAAAAACGAGAGAAAGTATAAGCTAAATCGCACATATAAAATGGATTATACAACTAGTACTTAAAAAGAATACATTATTCCAAATATGATTTATCTCAGGTTTGCAAGAGCATTTAAACACTGGGATATCTATCTATCTATCTATCTATCTATCTATCTATCTATCTATCATCTATCTATCTATCATCTTTCTACTATCTATCTTAAATAGATCACATTAGTGTATTTTAAAATTTATGTCATAAAACTCTGTCAGCAGACCATGAAATAAAAAATTATTTGATAAAAATGTAGTATTCATTAAATTTACTTGACTAATATTGTCTATCAGAAACTAGAGAAAATATTATACTTAATTAAGGCTTAATATCTAATTTACAACTAAAGTTAGCAACAAAGAAAATATGTGTGGTATCTGAGAAAAGTAACAGGCAGAAACAGCAGGATTATAGAAAATCAAAACAATAAGTAAGTTAAAAATAATAAATTTTTTAAACCAATGCTATGTAAATATATCTGACAACTTGGTTGATAAAAAGAATTTTAGAGAATAATGCAATTTGATAACAATAACTGTAGAAAGACAATCAACATGTAGATACAGAGAAGTTTTTCAAAAAATTTATCAGAAGTTTCTGGTCTAGATAATGTTAAGAAGAACCCAACATACTCATAAATTAAATGGTAAACATAATTTATAATATAAAATGATATTACTCAAATACTAACAAATACATAAAATTTGTGCTGAGAATAAACCTAGTAGAAAACATGTAAAACCTGTGTTTAAATACACACACACAATCAAAAGAGAAAAACTGAATATAAACAGAGCTACGTTTTCTCAAATGACAAAGTTTGATATTATACTGAAGTCAATTCCAAAATGCCAGCACACCTTATTATAAAGTTGAACTGCTTTTCATGTTTATCTAAAATTTGCTAAGACAATTTTTAAAAAGCAGAAAAAAGGGATAGAACATAAGTCAATATTAAATATACTGTGATAGTGAAACAAATCAGGAGAAATGGAGAGAAGAGTGATTGAAATACATACCTAAGGGAATCTAATCACAGCTGACTGTTCCAGTCAGAGATAGGTTCTAGTCACAGCAAAAGAGGGGTTCCAGACTTGCCCTCCCACTATAAACAAGTATACAATTGAACCAAACCCTTGAGGTAACTGTTTTCAGGAGTTGCATCATGGACAATGAACTGCAATCTCTTTTGGAAGGAAAACAGAGAAGACAAGCTGCACTCTAGCTCCTGTGTGGAAGCAACATCCCACCTGTGGCATAGGGAGATGGTGACTAAGCAGAGACTTAGGTCCTGTTAAGCTAGGATGCAAACATTGGAGTTGGGGTTGTTAAAGCAATAACACTTACGGAACAGTGTGCTGGAAAGGAAAAGCCTATCCAGAGGTCCAGGTGGGAATTATGGTGTCTAGAACTACTAGGGATGATTCCCTGAAGGTCCTTGGCCAAGGTTTGGGATGCCCATGTATAGGCTAAGACTTTATGAAGCATATTAGAGAGTGGTTGTTACTGAGCTAAGAGTGTAGAGCCTTGTGGCCACATGGATTTGGGAAACATTGACTTTATAATTTTGGTTCAGCCAGAGTGGAAAACCTTGTAAGATCTGGCATTCTACTGAGACCAGAAAGACCATATCTTAGAAGAACTAGAAAATAAAGTAAGAGCTAATCTATATCCACATTAACAGAGCCTAAAATCAATCTTTGATGATATTAAAGCAGCCTACTAGTAAAATAACTGGTTCTGCTTGACAGAACAAAATTCAGCACTCTTTAGAAGAGATCAACATACTCTTTATGGATTACTCCACCTGTACTCCTTAATACATAAAATCAATGTTTATAATGTACTTAAAATTACCACACATGCAAAGAAGAAGAAAATATGACAATGTATTAAGTATAGAAAACGATGCCAAAATGGCCCACATGTTTGAACAACTGACAAGGTCTTTAAAGAATTATTAATGTGTTCAATAGTTTAGAGATAATTAGAATCTTAATATATGAATAGATTAGGAAAATAAAATCTATTGGATTGGTTGGAGTTAGCAGAAGTTAGGGTCAGGAAAAAATA
>NW_012123376.1:5670297-5681925 GCF_000951035.1 Colobus angolensis palliatus | reverse complement strand
AAATAAATAAATACTATCTACATACTTGGAGAATATATTGAGCTTGTAGATATGCAAAGAAATAATACCTAGATTTTACAAAGCACTTTTTTAAAAAGCAACAATTAAAAGACTAATAGAAAAGTGAACAAAATATATTTTTATTTAATTCAAAAGAGTAAAAATGAAAACAAAAATGTGAAAATATGTTCAAACTTAAATAACAATTATGAGCATACAAACTATAAATAAATCTTTTCTCCATAATATTGCAAATATTTTAAAGATTGATGATCAAATCATATTCAAGCCTTTCCTTGAAACATGATGAAAACTTTGATGAATAAGAGAATTAATTAAACTTCAAGGGAAAATACAAAAGAGTCAGAAAAAAGTGGATACTTTTTTCATATAAGAAGAAGCAATCAGATGCCTGATTCCTATAGAGATGTGTGGAGTTAAGAGGAGAAAAATATTTTCAATGATATGTTAAATAAATTAAATCGATCTTTTAAGCTGAATCAGAATGAGGTGTGCATCATGGAATATTTGTCATGAGATCAAACTAGAGAGCGAGAATCCATGTGTAAAATGTTATATTCACTGCCTCCCTTTAGAGACTCTTGTTACGCTTGAAACAACAAAGAATATAAAAGAAATAAAATGAGTTTAATTGTGTTTAGCTTCATTCTACCAAATGCATTTATCATTGAAACAATATTTAATCTTTATTATATTTGTTCATTTTTCAGGGAACAGGGTGGCACAAAGGATAACCCCTATTAATATTTCATGAAATTTTGCACTACATAACACATGGAAAATAGCTGTTTTAAGCATTTAACCATTAAAAAGTAAATGAATGAGATAATTAAGAGTAAGGAATATAAGTAGAAGAGATCATAGACAGGGTGACATATTAGGAGACTATTATAGTAAACAAGGGAAGAGATGATGAAGACCTGGATCACATCAAATTTAATATATGGACACTGTTAAGAGAATGTACAAGAGGAGATATAACAAGGATAAAAATCTACAAAATCTGAAGTTCAATGTATATTTGTATGAACTCATCTTCAGTTGTTAAATCATACACAATACCTCTTAGACATGGTTACTAGTTTATTCATACTGGGTACAACTTTTATCTGAGGCCTATCTTTAAGGTCAACTAATGGCTGATAAGTGATATGTATAAGAAGTTTTTAACTGATAACCTAAACAGAAATTTATTTTCTAATGATTGGTGAATATAAATGGAAGGTCAGTCCTGAAAAGTTGGAAATAGAGCCAAAGTTGAGGATGGGGAAGCTACCAACTACTGTGTTACATTAGAAATTTAGTAAAAAGTAGGACCTCAGATAAATAAAGACCCCCATGACACATGACAACAAGAAAGAAGAACATAAAAATATTTCACTAATAATCCAGTTGGCAACCCATGAAATGCTAAACGTCCAAGATCATGTTGCTTTTGGCTATGTCCTGACCTGTTCTATTGTCATGGAAACTGTCTTAGAAGGTTATAGCTTGATCCTATAGCAATTGCAATCTAATTGGAAGATACCACAATTACTAGTTTTATCCTGCCATGCCCTTTGATTAGTCCATGTTTTCTTTTTCTGTATTATACTCTTTGTTGATTATTTAATGTAATTAATAAATGCAATATTATCAGTATATTCCTGCATCACATTTAAATATGTACAAAGACTTTACATGACATATTTTAAAGCTGTCTGATAATTCTTAAAGGCAAACCATTTCTGCATTAAAAATACTTTGGTTAAAATGTTGTGATTGTTTTTACATTTTTATTCCACCCAAATAACTTTATTATGTAAAACTGAATGTCATTCTGGGGTTAAATAAATCAAAATTACTGTATGAATTAAAATACTAGTTGAAAACCATGAAATTTGAATTATTTTGAAAATTATATTTATAATTATAATTAATACATTTTAATATTTTATAGATGACTATATATTTATGTTTATATCTATTACCTATCTACAAATATTACAAGTAATTTTAATTAAGTAAAGCCAGTTAATGCAATGTCATGCTTATAAAGTAAGTCCCAGTTTTGTAGGATTCTATGTTTTTAGAATACAGGTTTTTGTATTGCAAAATGATAACACACACAAAAATAAAATAGTAAAGATTACTTATAAAGCAAGTATATACATATACACACACTATAAATATCTCAATTTAAATTATGTGGTTACTAAACAGAACAAATAAACATTTATATCTAAAATAAATAACTAAAATAATTTAGTACATTCAGAAGACTAAATTTTGAGAAAAACTGCCATGAGCAATGCTTAAAAAAAAATGCAAATATTTATCTTACCAAATTACATTTATTAAGATTAATATATCCCCGCTGTGCAAAATAGTCTAGGAAAACAATTAATTTTCTGTCAAACTTGTCCAACCTGCAGCCTACAAGCCACATGCAGCCCAAGACAATGAATGTGGCCCAACACAAATTTATGCAAACTTTCTTAAAATATTATGAGAATTTTTTTTTTTGCAATTTTTTAAAGTTCATCAGCTATCATTAGTGTTTGTGTATTTTATGAGTAGCTCAACACGATTATTCTTAATTATTTTTCTTCCAATGCGGTCCAGGGTAGCCAAAAGATTAGACTTCCTTATTTTAGATATATGTTAATGTATGTAGTATTAATCATATGTACAAAATAAACACTGCTTGTTTTAGTAATTAGAAACAAATGTATTGCTTATTTCACTTTGATCAAAATATCTTATATTTTAAATGAAACAAAGGCCCAAATATAGCAGAGAAAAATATCAAAAGAAGAAAAAGACATTGTTTTATTTGTATCAAAATATACTCTCAAGCTGTTCCCATTAAATCAATATTGTCATATATTAATAAAAATAACGAAAATCACTGTTGTACGAACTCTTATGAGAACTACTCTCTTTATCAAATTTTGAAGTGTTCATTATTGTATTAACTATAGGACTATATTGTACTGCACATCTCTAGAACATTTTCATCTTACATACCTAAAACTTTACTTCTATTTAGCAATGATATACCACTTTTCTTCTTTCCCTCAGCCACTGTCAACCACCATTTCATTCTTTGGTATTATGAGTTTGACTATTTTAGATTCATCATATAAATGGTTTTATGTAGTATTTGTCCCTCTTTGTCCTGCTTATTTCACTTAGAATAATGTCCTGCAGATTCATCTATATTGTTGCAAATGACAAGAATTTCCATCTTTATTTTTAAAGCTGAATAACATTCTGTTGTACACATATACAACATTTTCTTTATCTATTTGCCTATAGATGGACATTTGGGTTAATCTCATAGCTTGGCTATTGTGAATAATGCTGTAAGAAACATGGAAATGCATATGCCTTTTTAAGATCATGGCTTCAGTTCTTTTAGATATACCCAGAAGTGTGACTGCTGAATTATATGGTAGTTGTATTCATAACTTTTTGAAAAAAACATTCTTAGTATTTTCCATAGTACATCAACCATATTACATTCCCACCAAGAGTGTACAAGTGTTTCTATTTCTCCACAGTGTCATCAGCACTTATCTTTCCATTTTATAATAGTGTTACTAACAAGTGGAAGTAATATTTCATTGTGGTTTTGATTTGCATTTCCTTCATGATTAGTGATGTTTGGCACCATTCTATATATCTGTTGGGCATTTATATGTCTTATTTGGAGAAAAAGCAATTCAAATCCATTGCCCATTTGTAATCAGGTTATTCATTGATTCTTTGCTATTTAATTGTAAAAGTTTCATATTTATTTTGGATGTTACCCCTTACTAGATAAATGGTTTATAGCCATCCTCTTGCAATCTGTAGTTTATCTATTCCCTCTTTTGATTGTTTTCTTTGCTCTACGGAATATTTTTAGTTTTATATAATTTCATTTATTTTTGATTTTGTTGCTTGTTGTTGTGGGGTCATATTAATGATATCGTTACAAAGACCAATGTCAATAAGATTTTCCTGTATGTTTTCCTATAAAACCTGCAGCCTCAGGTTTTACATTTAAATCTAATCACTTTTGAGATGATTTTTGTATGTGGTATAAGATAAAGGTTTAGCTTCATTCTTTTGCATGTGAATATCGAATTTTTCAAATATTTGTTGCAGATACTACCTTTTCTCTATTGTGTATTCTTGATACCCTTCCCAAGGGCAACTTAACTATAAATGCATGGAATTATTTCTGGGACATTTATTTTTATTTTTATTTATTCCAGTACCATGCTGTTTTGATTACTATAGCTTTGTAGCACATTTTGAAGTCAGATACTGTGACCCCCTCTATTGTGTTTCTTTTTCCTTAAGATTGCTTTGTCTGTTTGGGGTATTTTGTGTTTCCATATTTATTTAGAATTTATTTTCCTATATATGTAAAAAGATGCCATTGGGATATTGTTGGGTATACCATTGAATCTATGGATTGTTTTTAGTAACATAGACATTTTAACAATATTAATTATTCTAATTCATGAAAATGGGATAAAGATATCTTTCCATTTGTTTGTGTCTTCTTAATATTTTCATTAATGTTTTGTAGTTTTTATTGTAAAAATCTTCACAATTCTTAATTGTATTTTTTGTGCAAGTCTTAAGAATCTTTACAATTCTTAAGTGTATTTTTAAGTGTGTTATTCCTTTTGATGATATAAATGGGATTGTTTTCTGGATTTCTTTTTGGAGAGTTCTTTACTAGTTTATAAAAATATAACTGATTTTGTATGTTAATTTTTTATCATGTATCTTTACTGAATTTGTTTATTAGTTCTAAGAGTTTGTTTGGTGGAGTCTTTAGGGCTTTCTATATATGAGATCGTGTCATTTTCAAACACAGACAATTTTACTTCACCTTTCCAATCAGTTTGGACTCCCTCCTCCTCCTCCTTCTCCTCTTTTTTATTTCCTCCTCCTCATTCTCCTTCTTATTCTTCTTCCTCCCCACCCTGTCCCCATCCCTCTCCCTGCTTCCCCTTCTCCTTCTTCTTTTCTTCATCTCTTTTCTTTCTATTTTTGTTATTTTTGTTATTTTTTCTGGCTAGGATTTTCAGTCCTATGTTGAATATTATTCTGGCTAGGGTTTTCAATCCTAGGTTGAATAGAAGAACTTAGAGTGGCAACCTAATATTCCTTTCTTTTCTTCCCCAAAACAGTAAAAAGCGGAGAGAAAATATATTTCACTCATAACTGAAAATAAGGGTGTCAATACTGATAAGATACATCAAGAAACCTGGGCTGGCTAAATTGTGAACGAAGTTTTGTGAATGAAGTTTAACGGGGCAAGGAAAACAAGAGAGGGACTTCAGGAAAAATAAAGTTCTTAAAAGGACAGAAAGTCCTCTAGAAGTGGTCGTGAGAAAAAGGGAGAGAAGGAAGAAAGGACACAGCACTTACCTTGGACACTGTTTTTCAGCCCATGTCCCAAGTCCACAGCTAACATTCAGTTTGATGTTAGCTGTGGACTTGGAACATTAATTATGTTGAGGTATATCCTTCCTATGCTTCATTTGTTGGGTTGATTTGTTTTTTTTTTTGAAATGCTTTTACTATATCAGTTGTGGTGATCATATGAATTCTATCCTTAATTCTACTAATGTGGTGTACCATTGAACAATTTTTCTATTCCTATGATAAACCCCGCTTGATCAAGGTGAATGATCCTTTTATTCTGTTATTGATTTTGGTTTGCTAGTAATTAGTTGAGGATTTTTGCATCTTTATTTGGGAATATTGGTCTTTAATTTTTCTTTCTTGTATTGTCTTTGCCTGGCTTTGGCTTTAGATCTTGCCTTACACAATATGTTTGAAAGTATTAACCCTCAAGTTTTTTTTTTTCCAAAGAATATGAGAAGGATTGGTATTAGTTATTTGTTAAATGTTTGCTAGACTCCACCAGTGAAGATATTTGTCCTGGGGCTTTCATTGTTGGGGGGGTTAGTTCATCAGATATTTTATAAGATGCCCCTTACTGGAAATTGGTTGAATGTTTCTCTCATGGACATGTCAAAGTTATTACCAGTTTTAAGAAGGAAGACTCCAAAGGCAAAGACACATGGCAAAGGTGCATGGTAACAGCACTAGGTTACTATTGACATCAACCTGGATCACCTGGCTGAAGTGTTATTTTTCAGGTTTATTCACTGTAAAATTTCTTTTTATTCCTCCTTGATGAATTAGTTTTATTTTTTGATGGCAACTGTGCTTATTTTCACAAGTCCAGGTAGATATCTGATCATTTTTCTATATACATATACAATGATCATTTTCATATACACAGAGTATTTCTCTCCTCTGACTGGGGAAAGGGATAGTGTGGCAAGACTACAAGCTTTATTATTCCTTTAGCTTAACTGTTATCTGTAAGTGGATCCCTTCATCATTATTTAGCATTTAAGGATAGAAAAATATTTTCTGTCATTGATGGGTGAAAAAGGAACTATTCTGTTTATATGCTTGTTAGCACTTTTTGAGTAGCCCAAACAAAACACTCTTGTATAAAAACCATTTTAGGAGGATATAGAAGCTTCACAGCTCTTCACTCAAAATTTAGTTTAATAAAAACAAATATTATTTTTTTAAATGGAAAAGATTGTAAAGATTTTTGAATAGCTAGTTAGACAACAAGTTGTGATAGATTTTTTTTTTTTTTAATGATATGACTTCACAATTCATCCTTTAAGTAAATCCCCTTTTTAGAAAGTCTTTAGTTTTTTTGGAAATGTGTCTCAGTTTTCAAAAATCTTTATTACATCACACCTTTTTAATTCCCTCAAGAAATGCTATTCTTTTAACTCTTTAAACTTCATTCACCAATTTCTAACCAGGGCTGCTTTTCTAGACTCTGCACTCTTCTTTTTAAACATTAACAAATTTTAATTTTGCCATTAGAAAATCGTATATATATGCTGGTTAAAGTCAATGGGAAAGATACGGATTTGAATCTGAAGGTAGTACAGAAAATAGGGTAATCATCCACTTTAGAATGCAGGTAGCTTTTTCCTCCTCTTGCTTATGTGAGATAAATAATGTTAGGAACAGATGAAGACAAACAAACAAAAAACAATAATAACAAATTTACCCCCCCCCAAATATTCTTTCTCTCTTAGCACTTTGATAGAAGAGACAAATATTCCTTTCTTTTCTTCCCCAAAACAGTAAAAAGTGGAGAGAGAATATATTTCACTCATAACTGAAAATAAGGGTGTCAATACTGATAAGATACATCAAGAAACCTGGGCTGGCTAAATTGTGAAGGAAGTTTTGTGAATGAAGTTTAACGGGGCAAGGAAAACAAGAGAGGGACTTCAGGAAAAATAAAGTTCTTAAAAGGACAGAAAGTCCTCTAGAAGTGGTCGTCAGAAAAAGGGAGAGAAGGAAGAAAGGACACAGCACTCACCTTGGACACTGTTTTTCAGCCCATCGAACTTCCATGGGTTGACAACCTGAGACTTTGGCAATGAGATCCATACTCTTATAAATTTGTAAGTTTAAGAAAAAAGACTAATGATCAGAGGATTATCAAACCTACTCATCCAATATGTATGGCTTAGTTTCATTACTACAGACCTTGAAAATAATTAGTTTAATCTCTTTTAAAGATCATATGTGTATATTTAGATCAGTGCTCAGGAAAATAATAGATGTAGGACAGAAAATAATCCTTTTCCCCAACAGCAGGCAATGGGGGCTTGTCTAGGGTGAGCTATGGGACTGAGAGAATATCTACTTGAAGATACAAATGAAAATAAAGAGATCAAGTGAAAGCCACTGTCTCCAGAAAAGAGTTATAAATGTTAAAGGGTTAAGAGATAAGGGACCACTATATGCATTAAGGAAGTTCCTTGAGTCTTATGAATGTGGTCCGGATTAGGGTTCCCTGATTAATTCCAAAGCCAACATATGACATTCTTCATGTTTGGTTAATTAGGCAAACTTTTGTAAAGTACTTACATTTTTCAGATAGCTAGACTAAATAACCAGTATATCAAGACCAACCCATGTTTTCCACTTCTCACCACTCCCATTTAAGTCAAAACAGTGTGGCATTAATATTATTCCAGATGACGTTATGCTTCATTTATTCATGATGTTCACACAAAACATCATATCCTTTCTATGCATCACAAATTAGTTCACTCAATTATTATTCAATGAAATTATATTAAAATGTCTTATGGTTACATCAGAACATACATTTACAAAGCTTATAGTTCAATGACGGCAAACAGGCACTAACGTAATAAAGAATGTACATTGTATTTTTGGGGAATGTGGGCTAAGGAATAAAATAAAGGGAGAAGGGGGACATAGGAAACATTTGAGAAGATGAACGTTACAATTTAACATCAAGTATTTTGCTAAAACGTGTTCTCTCAATGACTAAATGTATTTGTCTGGGTTAAAAATGAGATTGTCTTTCATCCTGGCCCTCAGAATATTTCCCAAGTACTTTTTATTCCATGATAAGATCTTTTCTCTGAGTACTACTCGTAAAATAAACAATTACTTTTAATGTATATAAAGAATTCACTGGGTCCATTAACATGCGGTTAAACCTCTCTACAATATTTTCTGTGCATTTATCTTATTTGAAAAAAAAATCATGAGGACCAAAGTGGAAATGTGTTTTCATGGGTAAAGATTAATTGGAAGTACATGATAGAAAATTACTTTAGCCGTTTTTTTCTAAAGCAGCTGTAATTTTATGGCTATACCACATTTCATTTTCAGTTATTTAATAAGCTTATATATTCCTTTAAGCATTATGTATAATCATCTTTAAGATGTTATTTTTTATTATACGTTAAATGCAAGCTTTACCTTAAGAAATAATTATTTATGCAGTTGTAATTCTCAAGTTTAAACATTAAGTCAAATGGAATCAATTACTTCTATGTGTAATAACATTTTAAATGTCTCCCATAACTCTGTTTTGTGAATCATCAGGACATACTGGTCTCCACTGAATTTTTTATATTGAAGTCCTGTATAAAAGTAAAAATAAATAGGCTAGGTGTGACGGCTCATGCCTGTAACCACAGCACTTTGGGAGGCTGAGGCGGGCAGATCACCTGAGGTTGGGAGTTCCAGAACAGCTTGGCCAATATGGTGAAACCCCGTCTCTATTTAAAATACCAAAATTAGCTGGGTGTGGTGGTGAATGCCTGTAATCCCAGCTACTCAGGAAGCTGCGGCAGGAGAATCACTTGAACCGAGGAGGCTGAGGTTGCAGTGAGCCGAGATTGTGCCCCTGCACTCCAGCCTGGGCAACAGAAGGAGACCGTGTCTCAAAATAAATAAATAATAGATAAATAAATAAATAAATAAATAAAGACATTTTCTAATTTCAAATATATTTCTAATTGAACAATGTTAAAGTATCTATAAAACTAATCTGCCACTAGATATTATTATTCCATTTATTCCACTACAATTCAGATAAACAGAAAAATAGTTTCCTTAATAACATGAAATTTGGAAGACAGCTTTGATACAACATAATTTATAGCAGAATTAAGTAACATAAATACACATTTGGAAACCCATATGTTCTTTAAATCTGCAAATACGACAACTAGAGTTTCATAATAGATGCTATATGTAGTCTAGCGGAAATGCCAAAAGAAAGGTCCCTATGCCTTGGGGATTCAGGATAATCTTCAAAAAAATGATGAACCTTGAATTAAGGCTCAAAAGATATGCAAGTATGTGTGATAGAAGGGTATAATTTGGTATTTCAGGTCGACGAATGCCCATAAGCAGGGACAGAGAAACACTAATACAATAAACTTTTGAGGAAAGAACTGCAATTAATTTGACACGGAAAACAGTGTAACAGGTGATAAGTTCTGCAATGTAAACATCATTCATATCATAAAGTCTTTCTTTGCTTCATAGTTATCCTGTGGATGAACTGGAGCCATTCAAAGATTTAATGCTCTCTCAAACTTCATTTTAAAATTATGCTAAATATCTCTGAATGCAGTGACAGTGAGTAGAATCAGAATCCTGGATCTGTTATAGTTTTTGCTACGCTCTGCAGCTCATCCAACCCGGAAGCCATAGGTATAAACACATGTGGAGAAAATAGAGTATAAAATTCTGTTATTGCTTTTGATATATTTTGTACTAAATTTTGAGTCTTGGATTTTACTACTTTTGCAATCATATCTTGGTATTCCATTTTAATGGTTCTACATTGTATTCTCAATATATTGGCATGAATGACACATATTTTATTTTACTTGTTTTAGATCACAAGTTTTAAATTCTGAGATTCAGGGATTGTCTTTTACTTATCATACTACACTAAGCTATTACTCAAGTGAACCAACATATAGCAAGTTCTTAATATTTTTGAATGAATGAATACTTTTGCTGGCAATATTAAAATAGCATAACATTACATATAGATAAACATTAATTAAATTTATTTCACTTAATATATATTTTATTAGATTAAATTTTAGGATTATCTTCTCGGTTTTTGACTAAGTCAATATATTAGAGACTGATTGGACCATTAGTACAATAATGCTATTTGTTAATTTCTCAGTTTACCCCACATGAAGCACTGTTTCCTTTATGGTGTCAGGATTACCTTTGCTTACCTAAGAAATCAGTACTTTTTTTCCTCAAATGAGAACAATTTAACATTTGAATTTTCATATACATAAGAAAATCTACAAATGTGTGTTTCAGTTATGAAAACTGCAATGTAAATTTGTGCATACTAATTTGTGCTCCATTTGTTTCTTCTTATCCTTAATCTTCTGTTATTCTAAATTTCTATTTTACTATTTGACATACTATTTGATATACTATTTAATTCATTTCAACAAACATTCTTTTTTCTAGCTTTGCTAATTCGCTTTTTCAAATAGATAAATATTGCTAAATCATGTAAATGAAAAAGCAATGACATAAGCATTGCAAAACTGTGTCAGCTTTGTTCCTCTATGATAAATGTAGATATAAATTTCCCATCCTTTCACACTATAGTAATTACAACCAAAAATTGATTGTTTTTTACATTAATGAACATTTGCCATTTGATAGAAAAAATATTATAATATGTCACAGCACTGAGTGACTGTTCTCAAGATGAACTTTAAAAGTACATTTTGCAATTGGTAATTTTTCCTGTTAATTTAGCAAAGAGAAAATATCTATCAGTTTTATTGTTTATTTATTTAATTTTTATTTTAAGTTCCGAGGTACATGTGCAAGATGTACAGGTTTATTACATAGGTAAACATGTGCCATGGTAGTTTACTGAACCTGTCAACCAATCACCTAAGTATTAAGCCCAGTATGCATTAGCTGTTTTTCTTGATGCTCCGCCTCCCTGCATCCTGCCCTCAACAGCTCCCAGTGTGTGTTGTTTCCCTCTCTGTGTCCACATGTTCTCATTGTTCAGCTAGCAATTATAAGTAAGAACGTGTGATGCTTGGTTTTTCATTTCTGTGTTAGTTTGCTGAAGATAATGGCTTCCAGCTCCATCCATGTCCCTGTAAAGGACATGATCTTATTCTTTTTTTATAATTGCATAGTATTCCATGGTGTATATGTACCACATTTTCTTTA
>NW_012123376.1:5665367-5670247 GCF_000951035.1 Colobus angolensis palliatus | reverse complement strand
CCAGTCTATCATTGATGGCCATTTGGTTTGATTCCATGTCTTTGCTATTGTGAATAGTGATGCAATGAACATACACATACATATATTTTTATAGTATAATTATTTATATTCATTTGGGTATATATCCAGTAATGAGATTGCTGGGTCAAATGGTACTTCTGCTTCTAAATATTTGAGTAATTGACACAATGCCTTCTGCAATGGTTGAACTAATTTACATTCCCACCAACAGTGTAAAAGTGTTTCTATTTCTGCACAACTTCACCAGCATCTCTTGTTTCCTGACTTTTTAATAATCGCCATCCTGATTGCCATAAGATGGTATCTCATAGTGGTTTTGATTTACCCTTCTCTAATGATCAGTGATGCTGAGCTTTTTTCATGTGTTTGTTGGCCATATAAGAAACTATCATCAGAGTGAACAGACAACCTACAAAGTGGGAGAAAATTTTTGTAATCTATACATCTGACAAAGGTTTAATATCCAGAATCTACAAGGAACTTAAGCAAATTTACAAGAGAAAAACAACCACATTAAAAAGGGGACAAAAGACATAAGCAGACACTTTTCAAAAGAAAACATTTATGCCTGTCAGTTTTAAATTGATCACTGTGGGAGTGAGCTACATAAGAATGGCAAGATAGATATTTCCATTCTGTTTTGTTATGTGATTTTAGAAAACTGTGATAGAACTACAAATAATAATAAAAAGGTACAATATTAAGAAAAATTATCATATGTAGATATATTATATATATAATGTGATAATTATACCACATGTTTCAATGTGTATAAACTTATTTAATTCAAACATCTGAATAAGCTTAAAGTCACTTTTTCTGTATCATCAACAAATATCTTAAGTATTCTACTGTCAGATACCAATTAAAGATTTCTACTGATAAAATTAAACAGAAACTGTACAGTGTCCTATTGATCCTACAGAAGGATCTTAGAATTTATGGCAGATGATTCGGTGGAAAACAATTAAGAAGAAACAGGTAAGCTCATATGAAAAATACAATTAGAAAAAAAGTTAAATAATTTAACATTAAAAAATGTGTAATAGTCTATATCACATGTATTAGAAATATTTTAAATATTTCTTAATTATTTAAATTAATATATAGTTGGATGAAGAGTAATAAACTATAATAATTTAATAATTAAACTCTCTTACTGCTTTGTGTAAACTCAAAATGTATGTATCTAAATTGAACCAATGTGTCATTTGTGTTTTAGAAGATTCTGACTTCACAGATGAATTGCTGTGTTGTACAGAAGTAGAAAAATAGAAAGTGCTACATAAAAGGGTATGTTTCAATATGTTTTGATTTAATCTGTGTTCAACTTATTTATTCTGAAATGCACCTGCTTGTCACGAAAGACCTATAATTATAACCTATAATGTTTAAATGATGAATTTTTCTGAAACATAATAAAATAGTTTACATTTGTACTCAGATATTGATGTTTGTAATGTTACCAATTTTAACGTAGTTTATTAATAAGAAGCTCATAGCATTATGCAATAACAATCACCTCATTTCCTATTAAGAAAAATAAAAAAAACTTAGCAAAATTAATTAATAATGTTAAATCATTTCCTTGAAAGGTGTGCTAGAAGAATAATAGCTTTCAGGCTCAAAATCTAGAACACTAAGTAATAATTAATTGCAAACAATATCTGTTTTCTTAATTAGAAAACTATAAATAATCATATGATGTTTTTAAGTTACTCTTGCATATGTACAAATTATTTTTCATTTTGTTTTTATATCAAAATACATAATATTATATTTGATTATAGTTAATAAAAGTTGATAACATTATTGATGATAACCATAAGAGCTATGATGCTATTGTTGGCGTGCAGAGAAAACAACTGGATTGAAATTATGAATCTACTGTTTTGACATCTTTCATAGGTTTCAAGGGAAATGCTGTTGAAAAGTTAATCTGAAAACAATATGAGAACCTATCAACAAACTGTGATAACACAAATCAGAAATGGAAAAGTTTCTTTGGAATGTGTCATATTGCAATAAATGAAACGTGTATTTTTATTTGAAAAACATTTACTTTCAAGACTCACAACATAATTCTAGAAGTTGGACATCTTATAAGTTTCTTCCAGTAATTTTATTCTGCTCAAAATACAAGGTCCCAGCTGTCACTCATACACACAAATACATATACATCTATGTAGGTATATATTGATTCACATTATTATGTGCCACTGCACTCCATCCTGGGCAACAGAGCAAGACTTCATCTCAAAAAATAAAAAAGTAAAATTATTAAAGTGAAATTCAAACTTTGAGTTCCTGGCATACATACGATAAATATCTAGGTAAAAACAGTATAGCCTACAACAGATAATACTGAGACTTGAAGAGTTAGTTATACTTTTAAATAATATAAAGGGAAATGCTAAAAACAGTCATGGGAAATAGGATCTGTCTTTACCCCTAAGATAGCTATTTAAGCTTTGTTGGTGAAAAATTATGTAGAAGATAATTTCTTATCTTTACAAGTCTTACTTTATAAGTTAAATTAAAAAAATAAATATTCACAAACCATAATTATTCACTAAAACACAGAACAAGAAAACAAATACAAAAACAGAGGTCTCTGTTCCCACATGTTTCTCTCGAGGAATGAATAATTTCTCAGTGAGAGTAATTTTACAGGCTAAGACACATATTTTTTGCACTGCCCGAGTCCTGTAGATAATTTATAGTTAACCAATCTGTTGTTGATCAAAAGCAGCCCCAACAGTGCCACATTAGCTTATATATAAGATTATAAAGTTTATAATTTTGCATTGAAAATTAATATAGTATGGCATGAATAGTTATTGATCTATTTTGATGATTGGCTCTTACTATTCAGTTTTCTGGAGTATCATGGTATACTCTTTTTACAAGATTTCTAGCTGTAATTTTTTCAATTTCTAAATCTTTTAGAGTATTATTTTCTACAAGACCTATGTGACAGTTTATTTATATTTTAACTTTCTTGTAAGGAAAATCAGGTTGTCATAATTGTATTTATAGGTTTCTTTTGGAATATTTACATTACAATGAATTATTTTTATTCTTCTCTAATCCATAGAGAATACAATTTATGAAAATCTTAAAGTTGTTTCATTGATTTGAGAACATGCACTTGTGCCTCACAACTTGACTTCATGCATATCTGAGGCTATAACTTTTCAGGTCATAGAAGTTTTTGTCATTCTATGAACATATAAGTGTGTATGTATCTATTTACTATGCCTGGTAGTGTGCGCCCCCATATGTGATACACTCATGTGCGTCATTGGCTACGCACCCAAATATGCATGTTTTTAACCATTTGATATAATCATTGAAAAGCTATTAGGACAGTAATATTGGTCATTTATCTTAGTATCTCTCCTATATTTCCTATAGTTTTCCCATCCATAGGAGTGTGGTTTTCATTTACAACTCACAATTATTCTCCTCACACCTTTTTGCTCTTTTCTCTCACTCAAATGCTGAAAAAAAAAATGATCATTTATATTTTTGTAGTGACTTGAAGATAAAACTCTATTAATTATCTGAATTGCACTGAATATATTTGCAAAACAAAGATAGCAATTTAATTATTCACCAGTATGAATCTGCCATTTTGATGTGATCAAATTAATTTTCATTGATTTAGAAAGTTGTACACTTGTAATAGAAAGCAACCTCAAAAATGGATCAATATTATCATAATTCTTATCACAATACAATGTACTTCTCTTTCCTTCTGGATTTTATATTTGTCATTAATGTTCATGCTTATATGATGCTTCAATAAAAGTAAAGATGACATTATAACATTCACTACTTTTTAAACATTTAGAATAATTGGGGGATTTTGAAAAACCTTATGTATTTTTACCATAAGCATGTGAATTATTAGGTGGTGAATATAAAAATAGTATGAAATTTACATAAGTCACAACTTCTATTAATAAGTCTTTTGGGAAGATAGACAAACCAAGGACAGCAGCGTCACAGTGCATTGAACGAAGACTACACAGTGCAATGAAATCATAGGGGTGAAATTTAACTCAATTCAGACTGTGGGCATGAGGGCAGAGGATGTCATTCAAAGCTTCTTGGAGGAGAGTATTAATGAACTGTGGTTTAAGAAAACTCTAATTGTTGCATAGGTAAAGGGCAGGGAAGACACAGTTTTCTCAACAAGAAGAGGATGTTTAAAAGCTTATAAGCTGTACAAAATATGCAGGAAACCCAATTTATTTAACTACGACTTTAAAAAGTGGGTTTTATGGTGGAAATTCAGGAGATGGACCCTGAACACTAAAATAAGGACTTATATTCTACCACTTTCCAACAATGCGACTATGGGCTTCTTCATTATTGGGTAGCGAGAGTTGGAAAAGAAGTATGAATGCTGAAATATTGGCTGTGTTACTTAAAGGATATGTAAGTTTGGTGAAGACAACCTCTCTCCATGTGAGCTTCAATTTTTTCATCTGTAATGTGGAACTAAAATGTAATTTCATTGCTATTCATTAATCCATTCATTTATCAAATATATGTTAAATGCTACCATGTATCTGGATTTATTGGTACTTTGGATACATAGTAATAAACAAAAGAAAAATTCCTATTCTCATGTAACATGTTATTGGGTTCAAAAAAAGTCAGAAAAAATCCAAGTTGTGAATAATGTTAGTCAATAGAAAAAAAAAAAAAAAAGAAAACACTGGATAAAAGAATGTTCTAGATACATACACACAAGCATTTATCTAACTGCATCCCCAACACAGAAACCAACATTTTATGAAACTGAGGATATCACGAAAAAATCATCATATATAAATGGTGTTAAATAT
>NW_012123376.1:5654928-5665317 GCF_000951035.1 Colobus angolensis palliatus | reverse complement strand
AAAAGAAAACACTGGATAAAAGGGAGAAAATACCATTGTATAATAAAGTCACATTTTAAGAGTAACTAAAGGAAAGGAGTAAGGAGGAAATGTGTATATCTATGGATAGTGTATTACAAGAAGGAAAAAAAATAAAAAAGCAAGACATGAGAATTCTTGGCAGTTTCAAAACAACAAGGAAGCAAATGTAGCTAGAGTGGAAGAACAAAAGATAATCCAATAGAAGATAAACTCAGAAAAACAGAAGGAAATTTTATTCTGTAATGTCTTGCAGGCCTAGGTAAGAATTTGGGATTTTATTCCACGTAAGATGGAAAGCTATTAACAGATTACTATAGAAGGATCACTAGTGTTATGTATAGAATGCATTACTCAGACAAAGGTGGAATGAAGAACATCAATCAGAAGTCTGTTATAAAATACCACTGTAAGTAATGACGGTGATTTGAAATCAGAGAAAGAAAAGGATTTTTTTTGTTTGTTTGTTTGGTTTGGGGCATTTTCCAAAAGTACTGCTGAGAGAGTGTGGCTGTTCTAAGCATGGAATATGACTGAAAGAGAGGAAAAGACAAACTCAAATTTATTCAAAGGTTTTTTAATTTAGCAACTTGTGAATCTTGTGAGGCCTCCCCAGCCACCTGGGGGTTCATAGTAAATATGATACAGAGAGATGGAGAAAAAACAGGAGAAGTCGATATATAAAAAAGAGTTCAGACTGGGCATGGTGGCTCATGCCTGTAATCCCAGCACTTGGAAGGCCAAGATGGTTGGATCACCTGAGGTCAGGAGTTTGAGACCACCAGCCTGGCCAATATGGTGAAACCCCATCTCTACTAAAAGTATAAAAGATTAGCTGGGCTTGGTGGTGGGCACTTGTAATACCAGCTACTTGGGAGGCTGATGCAGGAGAATCGGGCGGAGGTTGCAGTTAGCCGAGATTGCACCATTGCACTCCAGCCTGGGCAACAAAAGCAAAACTGTGTTTCAATAATAACAATAATATAAAATAAAGAGTTCAGTATCAGTAGACACACAGATGGAGACATCAGTTAGGCTATTGGATAAACATTCTTGAGTTCTGGGGCAAGTTAAGATGTTGGGTAATAAATTCAAGTTTCATAATTGTTATTGACAGTATTTAAACCATCATTTTTAATTGTCATTGGGTCAGAGCACCTAATGACTACCTGTACCAAAAGTAAAATGTCTAAGAACAAAGTCCACAGAAAATTTGGCAAATGAAGCTAAGAAGACTTTGCCAGTGAGAAATGAGGGAAGCCAAGATGCTCTGTTGTCTCAAATGCCAAGCAAAGAAAATGTGAAGAGAGAAACTGCATTGAGTGCTTTGGAAGTATCCATTAATTCAAGGAAAGAAACATGACCATGAAACCTGTCAACACAGACATTATAAATTACACAAAATAAAATATGATTAATATAGAATGCTTAGTATTTTAATACAATATACCTGGGCCAGACAGTAACTCATTTTGAGTAGTTATTTATGTCCTTTTCTTCCTTATTGGCACTTCATTTGCCCTAGATAATAAATTTTATGCTCTTCCATTTTGAAGGGCATTTCTTTTTGCAAAGAAGAAAGAATAAATGAAAATTAGAAGTTTGGTTTCTCTATCAACCATCAACTTTGGCTATTTGTTTCAAGAGATAGAGTTATCCCTATCTTGATAGTATTGCTCTGAAAGCCATCGTATTGAAATTAGTTTTACAGAGGCAGACATCTATTTGAGAGAAAAGACGAGGTAGGTGATGTTGCTACAATATTTCTGGTTAGGAAAATAGAGGTCTTAGAAAAGTTAGGCTTAGGAATCAGCTTCTCCTCTTCCAAATATTTGTTACTCTATTCAGGCAATTTTGAATTAAATTTGTGGGTCCTGTATTAGTCCATTTTCATGCTGTTGATGAAGATATACCTGAGACTGAGCAATTTACCAAAGAAAGATGTTTAATGGACTTAGAGTTCCACGTGGCTAGGGAGGTTTCACAATCATGGTGGAAGGCAAGGAGGAGCCGGCCATGTCTTACATGGATGGCAGCAGGCAAAGAGAGAGAGCTTGTGCAGGGGAACTCCTCTTTATAAAACCATCAGATCTCATGAGACTTATTCACTATCACGAGAACAGCATGAGAAAGACCTACCCCCATGATTCCATTATCTCCCATCAAGCCCCTCCCACAACACGTGGAAATTAAAGATGAGATTTAGGTGAGGACACAGCCAAACCATATCAGGTCTCTTATTATTAAATTGTCTCACAGCATTCTTCAACTTTTTCAAAACAAAAGTTTTCTCTCTGCCTTCCTTCCTTTCAGTTTATATTTTTATTTTTATTGCTTCAAGTTCATATTCCCTTCACTAGTTTCACCCTCTAATATCTACCTTGCAGGCTGGAAACTTGAAATTGTATTTACCTGTATTTTCCACTTTTCATTTTATTAACATATTCATATATTTTTACTTAATTTTATTGACATAAATTTAACTTCTTTGTTCTCAAGGTAGCTTTTGTCTGAGGAAACTTCTCCTTCATGTGAACTCCAGGAACGCCATTTAAGGGGGTCTTGTTTGGCAATCTTTGAAGAGGGAAAGGGGAGCTTGAAGATGCTATTTGAATGATAGTGCCTATTATTAAACTTGTGATTAGATTATACTAGAAACTCATAGAGCTTTAAAAATCAATCTCTATACTATACTTTTAATAATTTGAACCTAAACTTATTTATCACTTGTCTTTTTATTTTTCAACTCAAGTACTATTTTCCCAAAAGTTCTTGCATTTATACAATAATTTATCTTCCATGAAGAATTCCAGATACTGAAACAAAACATTTAAAGATATCAGGGAATGATGGCCAAGTACATCAAATTCTGGCACTCTATTAATTTAAAAGGAAATGAATAGAAACTCACACTATAAAGAAGAAATATAAACAAGAAAAGAATCACAAAAGTAAAGGATACTTCAAAGTACAACACTGAAAGCAATTCTATACTTTAAAAAAATACTTGCAAAAGTACTTCCAACAAAAAAGAGAAAACAAAAGAAATGGAGAGAACCCATCAGCAAATACCAATGGTAATGATATATTACATAGATACTCTGTTTGACTGCAGAGGAGTTTTTCCATATCTCTTTTAAACTAGTTCAGACAATACCCAAAGCTTCCATCTCTCACCACAAGTTTCTTTCCTTGTTGCTAACTTGGAGAAAGGGCAAGGTAATAGCTTAACAGTAGGTTATTTCTAGCTTAATTGCATCAGGGTAGAAAATACCTCATGAAGTTGAAGCATTGTTCTTTGTATTTTAATAGACTGCAATTTTGTCTTGATTTTTAATACTTAGTTTTTTTTTCTGAGTTGGTGAACACAATGAATCATGTTTCCTTAGAATTGCTTAATAAAAATTCAGTGTCATATTTGCATTTTAAATACTATAAAATATTTGAGATCTGTTCAAAAAAAAATTTCTGGGATGTATTATTTTAGCTCTAGTGGAGTAGAAGCTTGTTATCTCACAGTTACCCCTGATACAGTTTGAGCTATATTAAAAAACAAATTCCATGCTCACAAACTATGAGCTTTTTTATATGTAGTAAAATCAAGTTTTATAAAGCACTTTCTCACTATGTGTTACAGACTCAAAGCAGTGATTTCTTATGATTTTATTATACCTTAATGTTTACAACTGCAAAAATATACAAACAATTCTCTGTAGAACACGTTGCATTTGCTTGCTGGCTAATAAAAGCGTTGCTGGAAAACAAATTTGAGGACAGAGAAAATATATTCAATTTTATGTGGTTTCTAAGGACATAAACTCCACAAAATAGAATACTAACAAGAAGTATTAATACACAATAAAAATAATAAAATCTATGCTTCTCAGGTATTTATGTGGAGTAACACATTGCATGAGAAAAAGAATTGATTTTTCTTCCTGAAGAACTAAGACAAGAAAAATTAGCTGAAATGAATTTGTTATTTCTAGTGCTTATATTAATTTTCTATTTAAATAATAGGGAAGAAGCATTTCACAGTAAGAAAAGCTAATAATGATCTCTGCAGGGGAAAAAAGAGAGTAAACACTGAAGCTAAAATTAATGTACCACTTTGTCAAAAATCAATACATTTATGTGGCTATACAATTCACTGTTGCTTGTTTAAAGAATGTCAGAATACATCTGTTGAAGTCCATAAAAAGTATTCCAATAGCATTTATCAGATGATAAAAAGTAGAGGGGAAAGAATATAGAAATGACAGTTAAGAAAATCATCACTGAGTCTGTCAAATTGAAGCTATTGAAAATGATAAGAAAGTGCAAAATAAAGTCTAAGTGTTTTTCATACTTTTCATATTATCATCCATGCATGTATAATGAAAATCTCCAAGATTCAAAATGTTATTCCAATTGCTGTGGGATCTTTATGTAATATCAATGTATTTAAAGTATTGTGAAATCTTATAAAAATGTAGTCTATGAATGATGATGATAATGTTAGTGGCTTATAAATTTTCAGTGAGCTTCTAGGGATGAAATATAGTAGACTTAAACAGATAAACAGATAGTCAAAACATGCTTGCTGTAGTGGGAAAAACATGCTAGAAAATGATATATTAGCTCACTTTTCCCCTTTAATTGGAGTAGGTATCTAGAAGTATGTATTGCTGTTGCACACTATGTTAAACAATTTTAAAACAGCACATATAATATTATAATACATAGCATATGATTTATTAAAAGTTGAACAAAACAAAACATTAAGCAAATATGCAAAAATTATTAAAAATTTAGGAGGTTAAAGTGATTTACACTAATGAAAAGTGATTCACAAACATAATCATAATTCATATTGATCTGAAAGTAGATTATGTACAAACACATACATATACACATATGGTCATGTACCACTTAATGATGGGGAAATGTTCAAAGAAATGTGTTTTTAGGCAATTTCAGCAAACGTCATAGAGTGGACTTATGCAAACGTATTGTGTATAGCCTACTGCACACCTAAACTGTATGATATAACCTACTGTTCCTAGGGAACAAACCTGAAAAGTATGTTACTATACTGAATACTGTGGGAAATTGTAACATAAAGGTAAGTATTTGTGTATCTAAACATAAAAGTGGTAAACATATGCATTATAGTCTTATGTGACTGCCATCACCTATGAGGTCTGTCATTCACCAAAACATTGTTATATAGCACATAACTGTGTGTATACATAAAAATGGTCCATTATTTAAGATGGTTTGAGTTAAAATCTTTCAATTTTTTGACAGTGCAAAAGCAATGCACATTTAGCATAAACCATACTTTGAATATACATATGACTCTTCTGTTTTTCATTTTTAGTATAGTATTCAATAAATTACATGAGAGGTTGAATATTTTATTATAAAATAAACTTTATGCTGGATGATTTTTGCCCAACTGTAGGGTGATGTAATTGTTCTGACCATCTTTAAGGTAGGCTAGCTTAAGTTGTGAGGTTTGATAGGTTAGATGTATTAAATGAATTTTAACCTCATGATATATTAAATTTATGATGGGTTTACTGGACATAATCCCATTATATATCAAGGCATATCTGCACAAACTGTATACATATGATAGGGTTGAAATATAATATTATCATAACATAACTGAATATATTTTTATTCCTTCAAGAACATTTTCTTGTGTGCATTGCATCATTTCACTCTGACAACATTTCTATGGGGTAGACCCTTAAGTTTTAAATTATTTTACTTAAACATCAAGAAAAATAATGTATAGAAAGATTAAGGGTTTTATAGCACATTTTAATTAAAATACCAATTTCAGAACTCAAACATATTTGTAAATAAAGCACTCATCTCTATATGAGAAAGAATACTCTCAAAAACATAGGCCAGTACTAATCAATCTTTTCCTCAAAAAGTGTTATATGCTCAAGCCCAGCAAAATCTCCAATAGTTCTCCAATTTAACCTAAATGATGTTTGCAGCAGCCACTGACACATGCCAGCTGCAGTGAGGGTTGTATGCTCCAGGGCTGTCCTGGGCCAGGAACAAGTGGGAGTCCTGCCCCCTTCTGAGTTAAAAGGGTGGGAATCCCACACTCCCAGGTACATCTGTGGCAGCCCAGCTCAGACTCTGGACCAAGATGAGGGAATCCATGCACTATTGGGGGCCCAGGAAGACCCCTGTCCCCGTAGGCTTAGAAGTGTCTGCTCTAGCTCCCTGGCCTTTCCCTGCTCCTGGTGCCAACTCTGATTTTGGAGCAAAGGTGTGGCTGAGCCTGGGTGCTGTCACAACCCAGCCAGGTGTGCCTGTGCTTGGGGCAGTGCTAGCATGCCAGCTCCCTTCTGTCTCAGCCTCCTCTGAATTGTGGGCACCGATGACCATCAAAGGGAGGCTGAGGGTGGCTCAGCACAGGCCTGCAGGTGCCCCTCAGCACAAACAGCTTGGACACCATGGATGACTTATTGATGGAAGCAGGAGGCAGACAGGTTCCTGGGCAGAAAGGGGCAGGTCCCAGGTGAAGCCCCATCTTCAAGTGAGGGGGCCAGGATTTTAGTTCCAGGTGGAGTCTGGGGCCTCAAGTGAGAACTTATGGTACGTTTTCCAGGCCCACTCATGGTCATCCGTGGACAAATCAGCATGTACTTCCTCCTTTCTGGGCCCATAAAAACCCCAGACTCAGCTAGAATCACACAGATCTGAGGACCACTTGCTGTGGAAATAAGCTACCCACTGTGGTTCTCCTCTCCACTAAGAACTGAACACTCATAGGGACAACCTGCCTGCAGAAAGGAGTTACCCACTTTGGTTCTCCTGAGAACTGTTCTGCCACTCAATGAAGCTCTTCTCCGCCTTGCTCACCCTCCAGTTGTCTGCTTACCTCATTCCTCCTAGACATGGGACAAGAACTCAGGACCCACCAAATGAAGACACTGAAAAAGCTGTAACACAAACACATCTGAAACACACACCCTACTTGCCATGTTGCCAGTGATAAGGAGAGAAGAGCTGTGGCCCTTTGGGAAGCCCTGATATAGGGACTCCCTGACCCAGGGCTGTGACACCCTCTTTGGGGCTCTATGGTTCACGGTGTCTCCCAACTTCTGGAAGTCACTGCATTCTCCTCATCCAGACACAATTGCCCATATCAGAAGCTGCATACAATACATCTGGTCCAGCTGCAACCTCACAAAGGGCCAACACCTGTGCTGACACCTGGAGCTGCCCACCCTACTGCAGCAGCTAGTGTGCCTGACTATGCTCAGTAGCTGGACCCAACACTCACTAGCCCACATATGCCTCAATGCTCCAAAACTGGATTGCCTTTGGCAGGTGTGGGATCTGGGCTGGTAGCAAGAGCTGAGCGCAGCCTGCCAGGCAGAGGGGGCAGCATGAGCCCAGGAGGTATCAGCAATGCTTAGACAGAAGGTGCATACACACACAAATGTGCATAAGCTCACTACTATCACTACCACAAAATGCTAATGTTAAAAAGCAAAGGAAGCAGAAGTCAAGCTACATAAATAAAAAGAAAACAAAAACACAAAAACATTATGTAGAGCTTAAGTGAAATATTGTGGCTAAACTTTAGAGTGCTTGATGGATAGAACAAGAGATAATTCCAAAAATTTAAGGGTGAGGTCACTATCAAATAAGTCTTCATTTGCAATGAAAAAAATGTTGAAAATTTATCTTGAAATCTGTGAAAATGCTGTTAGATAGAAAGAATAAGATATTGAAATATATGAGTGAATAACTTAAGGGGAGCTAAATAACAACTAATCCTAATATAACATTTACCACATGCCCAGCATGATTTTGCATATATTAATACAATTGTTACTCACAAGTACCCTATAATATTGGTTTTATTACTATTCTAATTTTATAAATTAGGAAGTTGATAAATGGAAGATAAAATAAATTGTTCAATGTCACAAAATTATAAAGTAGCAAATCTGAGACTTGAACTCAAATAGTGGGGTTATGTCCGGTCTCTGAATCTCTATACCACCCTTGCCCTTAGAGTTAATTCAGCAGCTGTTCTAGCAGTACACACCAAAAGTAATAAGGACCTCATCTAAACAGATGGACAGCTGAAATCTATGAGGATTAGTACCTGATTTAGAAACTGATGCAGAGAGAAACGTTTCTAGTGATTTTGAATTTTATGGCCTAGGTGACTTGTTGGATGACTGTACTGTTTAGTGAGACTGAAAGTGAAGCACAAAGAAACAGATTGGAAAAATACACTTAATTCAGTTGCTAAAATGTGGAGTTAAAGGCACATGTGAATAATCCAAAGAGATGTTTCCAAAAGGCAATCAAATAAAGGGTTTAAAGATTTACAGAGAGGTCTGTATTTTTCTTAAAGTAAATAATTGGGGCTCAATAGTATACTCTTAGAAGTTGAATCTATGGTTAGAACAAAGTTACTACTCAAGTGGGAAAAACATAGGAAATGTAAAGTATCGGAAAACATATAGGGCACGAAACATTATTGAAGTCAAAAGGACAGGAAGAAATAGAAGAGATTAATGTCACTGAGGCAAATCAATGAGACCATTTCAAAAATAATGCAGATACTGCTAATCAAGTGCTATAGTAAGTCCATGTAACATTTCAAATTAAATACTCATTGCATTTTTTACGTTGTTGATCATTTAATGTCAATTATTTCAACAGAGTATCCTAACGACGTCAGAGTCCAAGAAATGATGATACTTGAGTGTAGATCATTCTTTCAAGGCTCTTAAACCATGAATTGCCTTGAGCAGCTAGGCAGAGAGAAGTATCTAATTCAGGAAAGGTTATTTATCTCTGTGTTATGAGGCAGCAGAAGTGTTTGCAAGTCGAAAGAAGAGAACAATTGGAAACATAATATATTGAAAAGTCTAAGGAAAAACTTGGATGAGGCTGGGGAGCTGGACTAATAGAAAGAAAAAGATACTGAATGCTGGAGGAAGAAGAATCACAGAACTGAGTAAGTTATAAGGAGTGAATGAAGGTGCACTCAGCAAGGAAGAGGAAGTTGAGTACTTTCTCACCAGCTAGCTTCACTTATCTCAGTGAAGAGGCAGGTCCTATTGTCTACTAATAGTGAGGGGCTAGTGGGAGGGCAGAGGTTTGGTGAAAGAACAATAGTATCATTTAACACTTACTACATACTCCAGACGATATGCTACATCCTTTGCATACATTATCACTTTAATCTTCAGGACTATTTTAAGTAGTTGCTATTGCTACCTCTATTTAACAAATGATGAAATCGAGCAAAAGAGAGGTAAATAATTTGTCCAAAGTTATACAGTTTATAAATGATAGTGGTGTGAATTTGACTTCATGCATTTATCCACACATTACACTCTCTTGAATATTACAAATCTTTAATGATTTAAATGGTGTTATGTTCTGAATATGTCCCAAAATAAATGTGTTGGGAGCATTACCCGAAATGCAACAGTGTTAAGATGTGTGTATGGCTTTTGGGAGGAGTTTAGGTCATGAAGGCTCCATCCTTATGAATAATTAATCCTTTCATAAAAAGGACTTTCAGGAGTGAATTCACTCTCTTCTGCTATTCTACCTTTCAAAAACAGAGTTTGTTCTTTTTTGCCCTTCTGACTTCTGTCACATGAGGAAGCAGCAAAAAGGCCCTCACCTAATGCCATATGCCTTTGCTTTGATCTTGGACATCACAGCCTTCATAAATGTGAGAAATAAATTTCTGGTCTTTATAAATTACTCAGTTTCAGGTTTTCTATTATAGCAGCACAAAACAGACTAGGATAAATGGACAAAAAGATCTGTTTAAAGAAAACCAAAGTTATATTCTAACAGCTTCAATACATAAATTGAAGTTAAAAACACTTATAGAGGCGGGGGGTGGAGCAAGATGGCCGAATAGGAACAGCTCCAGTCTCCAACTCCCAGCGCCAGAGCTCTAACTGCAAGGCAGCAGCAAGGCTGGGGGAGGGGCGCCCGTCATTGCTGAGGCTTAAGTAGGTAAACAAAGCCGCTGGGAAGCTCGAACTGGGTGGAGCTCACAGCAGCTCAAGGAACCCTGCCTGTCTCTGTAGTCTCCACCTCTGGACACAGGGCACAGCTAAAAAACAACAAGGGAAGCAGCAGAGGCCTGCGCAGACGTGAACAACTCTGTCTGACAGCTTTGAAAGGAGCAGTGGATCTCCCAACACGGAGGTTGAGATCTGAGAAGGAAGAGACTGCCTGCTCAAGTGGGTCCCTGACCCCTGAGTAGCCTAAATGGGAGACATCCCCCACTAGGGGCAGTCTGACATCCCACACCTCACAGGGTGGAGTACACCCCTGAGAGGAAGCTTCCAAAGTAAGAATCAGACA
>NW_012123376.1:5550323-5649932 GCF_000951035.1 Colobus angolensis palliatus | reverse complement strand
GACGAGTTGATGGGTGCAGCACACCAACATGACACAAGTATACATATGTAACAAACCTGCACGTTATGCACATGTACCCTAGAACTTAAAGTATAATTAAAAAAAAAAAACACTTATAGAGACATCAATATGCAAATATGGCATAATATTTTCCAGAGTGGTTTACCAGCAGATATCGCCCAAAGAATTACATATATATATAATTATTATATATAAACATATATATAGATTTTGCTCTTCTTCTGCCACTTCATATATTTTTACATTATTTCTTCATGCCTCACTGAATCACAGTTCATTAAAAAGTCTCTTGTCATCCCCTTTTCTCTGCCTTCATGTGAAGAGTTAAGCATTTTCCTCAGCGTGTTATATCATAGATATAGATCTATTGGCATACTTAACTGTGCTCTTATCATTGGCTAACTGGGCTGTCTTCCAGTTATCATGAGGTATCATGAGACTACCTGGAGAGCAGAAGCTGTACCTTTTATCTATGATTCCCAGGTCACAGATAACTCAGGTATATAAAGGCAGTCCTTACAGGTCAGCTGAATGCATTAATTTGAATTTCCTTTTTACATATACCTAAGCGACAATACTGGTATATCAATAGAATATTGGCTAATATATTTTGTCTTCATATTGCGAGATATATGTGTGTGTGTATGTGTGTGTATATATATATATACATATGCATACATATACAAACACATATGTATTCATTTTGTATGCATTCTATAGTTTTTACTTTATATATACATACTTTATTTTTAGAGCACTGCATGCAATACAAAGCTGAGTACAAGGTACAGAGTTTTTCCACATATCCCCTGCTTCTGCATATGTATAGCCTCCCCTATTATCAACATTCCCCACCAGAATGATACATTCACTATAATTGGTGAAACTGCGTTGATACCTTATTATTACCTAAAGTCCATAGTTTACATTAGGAGTCACTCTCAGTGCTGTCCATTCTGTGGGACTGAACAAACGTATAATGACATGTATCCACCGTTATGATATTATACAGAGTAGTTCCACTACCCTGAAAATCTTCTGCCCTCCTCCTATTCAATCCTGCTTCCCCCATCTTCTGAAACTTTTTAGTGTTTCCAGTTTTGCTTTTCTGGAACTATGACGTTGGTTGTATGTATGATTTTCAGATTGACCTTTTCCACTCAGTAATATGCATTAAAGTGTCTTGCATGGCTTTTCATGGCTTGATAGGCCACTATGTTATAACATTGAATAATATCCTATTGGCTGGATATACCAATGTTTATTAATCCATTCACCTACTGAAGGGCATTTTCATAGCTTCTAGGTTTTGGCAATTATTAATAAAGCTGCTACAAACATACCCGTGCTGGTTTTTGTGTGGTCATACATTTTCAGCTCCTTTGAGTAAATACCAAAAAGCATGATTGCTGCATCTCATGGGAAATGTATGTCTAGTTTTGTAAGCATCTGCCAAACTGTCTCCCAAAGTAGCTGTGCTATTTTGTATTTCCATCAGCAATGAATGAGAGTTCCTCTTCTTCCACATCCTTGCCAGCATTAGAATCCTGGATTTGGGGCATCCTAATAGGTGCCCCAAGTGAAGCCCCACAGATACTTCATCAAGTGAAGCATCTTTTCATTTGGTTGGTTTCATCTGTATGTCTTTTTTGGTGAGGTATTCATTAAGGTCTTTGGCCCATTTTTAAGAAATCGGTTTTTTGTTTTGTTTTGTTTTGTTTTGTTTTGTTTTGTTTGTATTGTTGAGCTTTAAGGCTTCTTTGTATATTTTGAAAACTGTCCTTTATCGAATATGCCTTTGGCAAATAGCTTATCTCAGTCTGTGGCTTGCCTTTTCATTCATTCTCTGTTGCAGCGCAGAAACTTTATTTTAATGAAGTCTCACATCATTTTTTTCAGAGATCATTCCTTTGGTGTTATAGATACAAAGACATTGCCAAACCCAAAGTCACTTCAATTTTCTCCTTTTTTTCTTCAAGGAGATTACAAGATTTACCTTTTACAACTAGACCTGTGATTCATTATGTATCAATTTTGGGGGAAGGTATAAGGTTTGTTTATATTCATTTCTTTAAATGTGGCTATCCAGTTGTTCCAGCACCACTTTTCCCCCTTTGCTCTCTTTTCAAAGGTAAGTTGATTACGTGTATGTGTGTGTGTGTGTGTGTGTGTATGTTTGGTTGTAGGATCTCTATTCTATTCCATTGACCTAGTTCCTATGTTTTCTTTTTGTCACAACTGTGACTAATGATACTCACCTATTTTGGGGGATGTAGTGAGAAAAAATGTTATACACAAATCACATCAAAATATTCTGTGGCATGGTCTTCATTGTACTCTAAATATTACATAAGAAATAAATAAATATATATATATACATACACTTAATACAATATGCAAACAGGAATATTATGAAAAAATATAAAGAATGATAGAATGATGAATTATTTTTAGATTTTCTTTTAAATTACTATTTACATGATTTTATAGGTATAATCCAACTACACAAGACAAACAAATATCCTTGATTGCTTATGTATGCAAATCAATGGGCTACACGGTGAGGTTGGATGAATTTAGCAAAACATAGAGCCAGCTATTTTACATGCTACCATCTGAAAAGGAAATATGTCAAGTTATTCTCTAAGCATAAGTTGAAGCCTAAGTATTTTTTATGCCTTAATCTCATGCTTTCTTTGATGCATAGTTTATAAGGCAAGCAATCTGGCAAATTTTAACTGTATCAAGAATTTTCAAGAAAGATAAAATTTACACTGAGTAAAACTATACATTGCAAAGCCCAGAAGTATATCATGGTTATTTATGTTGAAGTTTGGATCATATCTTCCATATGGATAACACATTCATATCCTCTTAAAGGATTCCTCTGGTTAAAGAATGTTCTTCCATGTTTTCAACTCACACAGACCTTTATTCACTATACCTAGAGTGTTGGAAAAATAATATAACTTTCTTCATGCTTTTCTGAGTAGTTACAGATAACATTATCACCGGATTTTCTTTTAGAAAATATTCAAACATATCAGCTCTATCAAATCTATCAAAAAGTTATAAAAATACTATCCTCGTATACCTATCACTATATTCATTATCAAATTTTGGTCACATATGTTTTATTGCTCTCTACCTCTCTCTATATGTGTATACCTGTGTGTCCTATTCCCTACTCAAATATTTGTTATTTTCTGAAACACTTGGTAGTGTGTTGACACCATCATAACACTTCACCTAAAAATATTTTGGTATAAGTTCCTTAAGAACAAAGACAATTCTGTAATGTATTATCAATACCATTTTCACCACCTAGAAAGTTAATAATAGTTCCATAACATCATTTAAGTTCATACTCACATTTTTCTAAGTGCCACAAAATATTTTGTTCTGTTATTATTTTTTAATCTAGGAACCAGCAAGCTCACGAAGTGTCAATTTTTTTTTTGTTTTTTTGTATCTGTTTGGACTCCTTTAAAAGCCTGAAGTCTCATTTACATCCTTCAAACCTTCCTTTCTTGGTTTGTCCCTGGTTAACTTTGTTGAATCAATCATGACAGTGCTTCACAGAAAGTCTCACAATATGGGCTTGTTTGACTGCTTTCTCATGGTGTTTTCTAGCTTGTTTGTTTATCCTTTATATTGCCAGTAAATGACTATTCAGATTTTAAAACTTAACATTTTTGGCAACTCTGTGGATAACTTGCCTCAAACAAGTGTCATAACATGTCCGGTTGTCCCCCCTTAGTTATAGTAAGTTTAATAACTTAGTAAAGGGGTAATTACCATATGACTCCATTAGAAACGTATACAGTTTTTCCTTAGTAATTAGCCTCCTCAAGCATTTTCTCTTGATATCTGTCAAAAACGTTTATCATGAGTTTAATTTGTTGCAAAAAAAAGTTTTTTGCAAAAAAGGTTGTTTTAAAGATTTAAAAGGGTGTTTTAAAGATTGTTGATATGTTTTAAATACATTTTCTCAAAACCTTGAACCAAACAAAATAGCTTATTTAGTGTATGGAAAATATTTCTCACTTAACTGAATTAGCAAATGACCCAGATAAATTAAATTTAACTTTGATTTTTAAAGTTTTGACAACTTCTTAATTCAGAGAAACCTAGTAGTTATATTTTCATGATAACCATAACACTTCTGAAATGTAAGACCTAGATAGAAAGAGAGTGAGAAAGGGGGAAGAGAGAGAGCTTGAGAAAAAACTCAGAGGACTTGCCAGGAGTGTTTTCCACCAGGATAAAATGGAGTGCTATTGTTCTTTTTTTCCTACAGAAGTCCTCCTTGCTCTGCTTTGCTTTGCTTTCTAGAAGTTTCTCCTCAACAAAAGTTTTTTCTAGAATTGTCTTTTTAGTTAGTATTCAGGAGGCTATTGCCCCAATGCCCTATTGCAAGATTCTGGTTAGGGGTGAGGAGAAAAGATTTCTTTCTCTCTCTCTCTCGCTCTCTCTCTCTCTCACTCACTCACTCTGGCTCTCTCTCTCTCTTTTTTTTCTTTCTTTCTTTCTTTCTCTTTCAGTTTAGGAGGGAACAATTATGAACATAAGTTGAAGAGGAGAACTTGCACAGCACAAATGCATTGTTATACAGATCAAATTTAGGAAGGGGTACTCAAGAAAGTTGAAGAGCTGCAAATTGATTCCCTTAAAGATAGTACATTTTTAGCACCAGAAGAGTCTTCCTGTGCCTCTAAGGATATGCAGACACCAGTGTGAAAAATTCTACTCTGAAGGACAATCCCAGGAATAATAATAGCCGACTCTTTATAAACTCCTAATATGTGCCAGACACTTTAGATATTTTTTTATGAGCCTCAAAATAGTGTTTTGAAGGAGATACTATATTTCTAATGTATAAGTTTCGGTTTACACTCACATTAATTTTATGTGATCCTACAGAAATATAACCAGGTCAGAGGACTCCAAACCCTTCATTGCCTCCACTATCTGAAGTTGTCACTCATGTAAATTATAGTTAAGGTCTTTGGACAAATTTTCCTAAATTTGGTCCAGAATTGTATACAGTGGTAAATAAATGTTTTTCATGTATGTGTTAAACAATGTGCTGAAGAGGATCAAGGTTCCTACTTAACCAAAATATACACTGCAATTCTTAGTGCTTATCTCATTTAGTTGACTTTGAGGTGGAATTATTTTATGCATCAATACAGATTCTCTGATATTTTATTTATTTATTATCTTTAAAAATTCTGGCATTTGTTACGTAATGGGAGTTAGTTTTTTTTTTTTTTTTTTTTTTTTTTTTTTTTTTTTTATGCACTTTTCCTAGTTTACAGAACATCTAGACAAGAACATGCATGAAATATTTAACTTGTAGGCCCTAGGGTAATTGATTATGTTTTTTGAGAAAGTTGTTCCCCCAAAGTATTTGGATTAAACTCCGATATATGTATAAGCTAAGAAAAAGTAAACTAGGAGATGCTATTTGAATTCAGAACATATTCCCAATTTGTAAACATGTGGCTTTCACAAACTATTTTTACTCTCTCTCTCGCTCTCTCTCTCTCTCTCTATATATATATATATAGTATACATCTGATATACATGTAGTAAAATATACATGTTTTAAAAATATGTACAATCTTATATATATACACATATGTATTTTTATACTTGTTCAATTTTAAATGCAATTTTGAGTGAATAAATTGCCCTACATATGTAAACCACCTCTGATCATCTTTATGCCTACCATTGACTGCTCAGCTGTTAAAATAACAAAGACAAAACATTCTTAGTGGAAGCACTAGAGCTAATAAAGCACCAATCCCCAAAGCATTCACTCAAGTGAAACATTTTGAATGTTCAGGAAAGGCAGCGCAAGCCTTGTCTCCTCACATTGACCTTCCATTTGAGATAATCCAAAATGCCCTGCTCACTGCAGGGATATTCTGAAGTTAAAGGCAAAGAGCATATCCTTTTGTCCACTCCATTTGTGTGTTAAAAGAGCTTCTTTGTCTAACCATAACAAGATCAGCAATAAATAAATAATCTAGGCAAAAGGACATTTGATAGCAACAAAGAGGGCTCCACATAGAAATTTAAAACAATCACAAATCTCTATTGTTTCATCATGTTATAAAAGGTACATTTATAATTTAATTTTTTTTTAATAAAGGCCCTGGATGATATAAAATTGATACTACTATATCCACTGTTTTTAGACATCATTAGTTCAACTCTAAAAATAGTACTACATATAGTTAACTTAGAAAAGATAACACAATTTTAGCAATTCAGTTTTAAGAGCTCAGAAATACAGTGTGATTTTTACAAGGCTCTAATTTGTATTTATCTATTACATTTATTAATGTATTACATAAGAAACAACACTGGATTGAACGTAATGTATTTGGATTCTTATCCTAAAGCTGTCACTAGTTTACTCTGCTATTGAATAAATTACTTAACCCATTTGAGTCCTTTCCCTCATGAGTAAAAATAAGACAACATATATTTATAAGGCTACTAATAAAGGCCTAGAATTTTGCAGTGGCTAGAAATTCAAAGGTGATGGAGAAAGAGGTGCTGTCAATTTAAGAACTTGGGATATATGTGTGTGTGTGTGTGTGTGTGTGTGTGTAAGAGAGGTAGAGATAGAGAGAAAGAGAATGCAAATGATAAAGAGGCAAAATCTGAACTGTATGTTGAAGGATAAAATCTAGTGAAAAGGGGAAAGCAAGGTATACATTTAAAAAAAAGACAAACAGGGGACTAAAAGTTGTTAGAAAATTACGCAGTTGAGCTATTTTTCTATGATTTATTAATGTTACAAAATGTGCACGCTCCTTCAATTTTATGCTTAAAAGTGTTCTAAATAAAAATAGTTATTGACTTTATGCCCTGAATTGTCAGCTTCAGGTGTTTCGTAATGTTAATCAACAAATTTTGAGTTCAGAGTGTAATAAATAAATATTCTCAAATACAAAAACAAATATGAAATACTAAATGGAGAATGATAACAGAATGATTTAGGATTTTTAAAACATTAAAATAAAACTATTATCATATTTTTGGCTGTTTTTAAAAGTGTAACATTTTAAAAGTAGATAAATATAATTACTTCCCCTTTACAAACATTATATTCCTGAGCACTGATCTGGAAAAAGAGAGACAAAGTAAGAAGCCACGGAGATACAGTGACCACTTTGGTGCCAATAAATGTATCATTAAGGAGAACCATAGGAGCGTAAATCCCTTTAGAACCAGTTAAAAGTGGATGTTGCTTTTTTCCCTTCATCCATGAGTCCCAACATAGCCTACCTTTCTTCCAGATAGAACCGTGCAGTCACAAAACCAAGGCAAGGTATGAATACAAATATAAGTTCTATATTGTAGTCATGTGGTATGATTGCATTTCATACAGCAAAGGGGGGAAAACAATAACAAAAGGTGATATTGCTTTTCTACCATGACAATTGCTACCCTCTCAAATGTCCTTTAATGTCACCTTACAGACGGCATTTTTGAAGTGCAAACTACAAGCATTTCTTTTATGAACTGAACAAAAACGCTGTTGTTTGTCAGCTTGGAGCATAACCTCTTTATACAGCTTGCATTCTGTGAGTGAGAAATAAATGTTTATTGTCTTAAGCTTCTGAGATTTGGGGATTTATTAAGTGGCTTTACCACTGAACAAGCTGACTATAGATAACCTGAAATATTTACAATTGGTTCTGGAGCCACTCCATGAACAGTAAAGAGTTTTTAGAGGCTGGAGTTATCGTGGCCATGTTATGCAGTGACAAAGTATTTGGTAAACCTATTGTTTGAGAAAATTTGAGATGCCAAACATATTTAATGAATTTATACCTATGGTCTAAGAAATTCCTGAAAGAAAGTTACTTGAAGTAGATGTGTTTTATTAATTCCATTGCATAAGGTAGTACAAGATGTATGTAAGGTCAGAAAAACAAATTGTTCTTTGAAGAAGTGAAAGGGGTAGGAAATAATCCAGAAAGTCCTGGATTTCATGAAATTAGAAAAAACAGTGCCCTTCTCTACAAGTAAAGGATAAAATCTGGATATGCTTTGAGATGTAATACATTTTATAAGAGTTATAATTTGATTAATATGGCCCCAGCAAATACTTTTATTTGAACAAAATCACTCAATAAAGAGAGATTACTTTGTGGCCCATGGAAAACCAATAATCTGAAAGCACTTATAATTCGGTATCTATAGAGAGAGTTATGTCTTGAAGTTAATTGTTGGTGGGATTATGAGCACATAGAACTGTTTGGATTGCATTTTTAAAAATCTCATGTCGTTGTTTTGTGTTTTTATAATGGTAGCCTGGATTAAAAGAGACCCATGACAATTCAAAATGTGACATATTTTAAAGGCAAAAAGCAGTCTAGGAACTCTGCCTGGTCATAAGGAATGAATATTTCCCAATTCTATCATTAAAGATGGCCAATGAGGAAAATGGAAATGCAATGTTGTCTCTGAGAATCAAAAGATAGTAATGGGGGAACAACTTTTCAGGGAGCATTAGTGGGTATAATCAAGGAATATTCATAGGCCAGACACGGTAGTTTATGCCTATAATCCCAGCACTTTGAGAGGCCAAAACAGGTGAATCGCTTGAGCCCAGGAGATTGAGATCAACTTGCGCAATGTGGTGAAATCCCATCTCTACAGAAAATATAAAAATTAGCCAAGCTTTGTGGCACATACCTGTAGTCTCGACTACTTACAAGATTGAGGTGGGAGGATCGCTTGAGCCTGGGAAGTAGAGGCTGCAGTGAGCCATGATTGCGCCACTGCACTGCACTCCAGCTTGGATGGTAGAGTGAGAACTTGTTAAAAACAATAAAATTTCACTATTTCTAATTAGGGAAAGTTTGCATTATTAGAACAAAAGCAAGGATTGTTATGATCAGTAACTGCTATATAGCGAGTGCTTATTGGAATTATTTTCACTTTCTGTCACCATTCTATTTTGAGTGTGTGAATGTGTGTTTGTGGTGGGGGGACCAATAACGCACATCTGGAATGAAGTTGAGACTATTATGAGATCCTGAACTTGCAGCCTGTGATAGGTTTGGATAAGAATTTTAGGTTGTTTTCACTGAGAATGGCTGAATATATGGGCAGAAGAAAGAAATTTGAAAAGTGACTTTCTATGGCATTGAAAAGGCTGGTCATGGTAGAATATAGTATTGTTAAGCAAATGTTGACTCTCCACTTTACACTCCAACTTGATAAAGGTGAAGCCTGACATTTGAAATTTTAGATGTTAGCTTTATCCAATAAATTGCATTGGCCAATGGAAAGAAGGCAGAAATGGGAGTGTTGCAATTCTATGCAGAAGGTTTAAGAAGCATCACAAGGATCATTCAGCTCTCCTAAGCTCCTATACATACCACCTTGCAAACATCACATCTCACATTGGAGGTGTTCTTTCAGCATGTAACATAGAATCTAAAGATATATGGGGATGACCTGATCCTAACCCTCAGCCTGCAGCAGAACTACTTCAAGAGGTCCCTAAGTCTTTGGATGAGAGAAAAAATAATGTTTATAAAAGTAACTGACATGCAGAGGTTAACAGTTACTCCAAATTTGGATTAAAAGTTAACTCATGCCATGAAGTAAAAGGGCCTAGAGAAAAATAGTTTTCCTTCCCTTAGGCATTGTCTAAAATATTGCTAAAGACAAAGTGGGGTCTAAAATTGTGGTTCCCAAATATCAGCCAAAGACAGGTTACAGTTTCTCATGCTATTTATAAATCTGTGTTGAGGTAACAGGATCCTAAGCAGGATGGGGATAAGCTACTTTCAGTGGCGATCAATCTAACTATTCCTTTTTAACAGAGAAACAGGTACAAAGGCTATTTGATTGGAAGCTGTATTTCCCCCACTTGTTCTAGAGTGATGGTATGCTAACTGCAAGAATGTTATTAAGCAAGGCAATGCAAAATATAAAACAAATTAATAATACGGTTGTTCTGACTCCATCTAGAATGGTTTAACAAAATGTAAACCTGACAATAGTAGGGAAAAGAGCAAGTGAACTATTATGAGTCAAACTACCTAGAGTTTCCAGGGAGAGAAAGATGTGTAGAGAAGAAAGAAGACGAGATTTAGGATGAGAAAGTCCTGGGGATGAATCCTAATTATGTCACTTAGGTGTTACAAAGGCATGGGCAAGTCAATAATTTCACCTTTATGCACTTCAGTGACCACAGTCTGTAAATCGTGAATACTTATGGATATCTTAAAGGTTTATTGTAAACATTTAAAACTATATCATCTGTTTAATGCTAAGGATAGAATCCAGCACACTTAATAGATGCTATGACAATAGAATGGTGAAGTGGAGCAAGGACATAAGAAAGACTTGATGGGAGAAACTAGTAATTGTTGTGACAATGTGTGAAACACACAAAATCCCCAACGTTCATAAGCTTGGATAGGAGAGAGTATTCTTCCTTCAGCATAAAGAAGAGAAAATATGAAGTCAATGTGCTTAAATATCAACCCTTAGATTTTGACAATATTCTATTAGATCTTATTTCGGGATAAAACTTGACAGAAAATACAATGACAGAGCAAACTGAAAAAACGAGTGTACTGGATTCCAATGCCATAACAAGGAACAAGTATAATACCATTCAGCATCTGTATGTTTCTCTGTCAAACAAGCTATGTAAAAGTTCCCTGTAAACTTTAGTATCTTACGACATTAGGTTAAAAATGAATCCTATACCTCCACAACCATTAAATGATTAAATGTTCTGTATTTTTAAAATGTATAGTTTTGAAAAATTCTTCAGAAAATTAAAATAATTTTGAAATAATTCCTAAGTATTATTTTATGCATTTAGAAACACATCAAATATACGCATTCAAAAGTTATTTATCTATGTTGAGTTGAATTCCACTCAAAATCATGAACAAAATAAATCACTTTTCAAATGTCATAATTGAAATTTTAGATCTTTTTAAGGTAACTATTTAGTTGGTGCAAACGTTATAGGAGTTTTGCCATTTTTATGGTTATTAAATATCATTATTACTTTTCAATTTACTTAAAAGTCAATTTCAGCTCTTAGTTTCTGATAATAGATATTTTGAATTCAATGGGATTGCTTTTTGACGATTAGCATTTATTAATCTGAGTCTGTAAATAAAATTTTTCAAGCTGATATTTATTTAAATGTGCCCTTCACTACATCTTAATTATATTTTTCTCCCTGAAATAAAAATTTATTCTGAATGGTTTATTTTCAATTTTGGTAAACCTTGAATACTTTCATTTCATTGACCTATGTTGAAAGAAAAGATATTATCTGCTTTACCTATGTAAGTAACGAGGGAAAAGTCCCATTTGTAATTTTCTGTCATTGTTAAGCCTAGTAGTAGGAACTGCTGTTAGGCTTCTAATATATGTATGTATGTATGTGTGTGTGTGTGTGTGTGTGTGTATATATATATATATATATGTATATATATATACACTTTTTTTTTTGAGACAGAGTCTTTCTCTGTTGTTCAGACTGGCATGCAGTGGCACTATCTTGGTTCACTGCAGCCTCCACCTTCCGGATTCAAGCTATTCTCATGCCTCAGCCTCTGGAGTAGCTGGGATTACAGGTGCGCACCACCACAGCCTGTTAAATTTGTATTTGTAGTAGAAATGGGGTTTCACCATGTTGGCCAGTCTGGTCTCAAACTCCTGACCTCAGGTGATCTGCCTGCCCCTGCCTCCCAAAATTCTGGGACTACAGGTGTGAGCTACCGTGCCTGGCCTCTAATAAGTTATTGATTGATGAAAATCCAATCCTTAAGCCCTAATACAGACTAAATATAAAATCCTCAGGCACATTCTCTACTCAGAAACATCCAATGACATTCCTGGGAATCATAGCACTTCCCTAAATAGAGTCAAAAAAGAGCACTGCTTTAGTTGTTTAAGTTCTAAAAATCACCTCAAATGCATCACTGAAATGTAGCCAAGTTTTCAAAAACTTTCCAGAACTTATGTATCATGAATTCATTAATAACTCAAAATTTTACTGTTGTCTATTAATCTACATTTATTCTAAATGAGTTATTGTTGCCGTCTCATTGAACTTTCCCCAAATGCTTTACAACAAAATTTTTCACACAACTGACAAATTCTAACCATAGAAAACACTCTACTATTGAATCTGATTTGAAAAACAAAAACACAGCAATTCTCTTCTCTATTACAAACTAGATTCTTTAGGTCAGAGGAGTGAGGAAAAAATGAAAGATACGAACCTGGGATCTCCATCCGCCTACTGAGCATGTTGCTATTCATTGACCAATGGGACTCAGTAGTTAGTGCCCATCTGGGCTTGCCTTAAGTTTGTGGAACAGTTGTCATGGCAACTGCATTTATATGCATCACTGACTATACCAGATCAGAAGCAGAACTGAGAAAAAAAGTTCTCTTGTCAGAAACAGAAAACACAGAAAAATATAATTCTGAAATCTTTTTTATCAGAAAAAATAATATGCAGTGTATCTACATGTTTGTGTAGAGGGGAAGAGGTGCATGTGTATTTTGAGGAAGCGGAAAAATCTCAATCATTTAGGAAAATATACACCATCGTTCTTTTCTCCAGACATACGGGTATCTAGATTTCTTAAACAGCTATGTAAAGTTTAGAATGAGATCAATATATTTTACATCTAATTGACTTATTGAAATTGAATCGGATTATCAGGTTAGTCAATAGTTAAATATGTCTCTAATCTTTCTATGTGTATTTGAAAATAAATGTTATAATAGGATCATGGAATTAAAATGAAGATATATGTCCTTCACAAAATCCATTGTACAATTTAAATAAAGTGTTTCGTGTAGTTACAAATATTAGTATTTGTGGCACTTATAGAATAATTACGCACACTCCTTGGCATAGTAACTAAATAAAGTATCATTATTAAATATGTTATTATATTAATAACCCTTGAAGGAGGATCATTATTGGTAACTTTTGAGTTAAGAATACTTTGTTTATCCCATGTTTATCGCAGCACTATTCACAAGAGCCAAGATTTGGAAGCAATCTAAGTGTCCATCAACAGACGAATTGTGGTACACATACACAGTGGAGTACTATTCAGCCATAAAAAATGAGATCTTGTCATTTACAACAACACGGATGGGACTGGAGATCATGATATTAAGTGAAATAAGACAGACACAGAAAGACAAACTTCATATGTTCTCAATTGTTTGTGGGAGCTAAAAATAAAAACAATTGAAAACATGAGGATAGAGAGTAGAATGATGGTTTCCAGAGCCTGGGAAGGGTAGAGAAGGATTGGGAGGGAAGTAGGGATGGTTAATGGGTACAAAAAATAATTAGAAAAAAAAGAATAAGATCAAGTATCTGACAGTGAAACAAAGTAAATAATATTTTTTTAAAAAAGTACTTTGTTTACCAATGGATCTTTTTATGAAAGTTTGGAAAGACATGGATAAAGCAACTGCTTCCCTCTAAAACAGATGAAATATTTAGAAAATTAGGGAAAGGAGACTGATGGAGTTTTGGTAATCTAGAAAGCAGGAGCACATGCACCTGAGTTTACTGATGGAAGGACAAAAACTTTTATGTTAACTTCTCATTTTGAGAGAATCAAATGAGAGTATGAGGCCTCTATCAAGTCTGATATAAAATTAAACCGAGAATAATGCTAACAAAATGGATATGTCTAGTATTTTAATTAGCAGTAATTCTCATCTATAGATATAGAAATAAAAAAGTGTCAAAAAGCACAATTAGTAATGGATTTAATTTTATAATATCATTGCTTTAGCAATTATGTAATAGATTATTATTTAATAATGTTTACATTATAAATGCTTCAATGATGAATATCAACATATTGAATAATTTCAGTGATTACACAGAATCTTACATTTGGAAATAATAATCATACTTCTAAAGTAGTTATAGTGACCATTCATTTTGTTTTTATAATTTTATTTTACTTGAGGATAAACAACACACTGAATTGACTGCCGATAATGACACACACCAGTCGTATCTAGGTGGATATAGGGATTTTTAGAAGCATTGTTGCTAAGGTTACCAGTTTTATTTATTATTATTATTTATTTGTTATTCCCCCTTTTCTGTTTTATTATAAACAAATATATGTGCAAAAGAGGACATATAAGGTATCTGTAAATATAGGAACTTCATGTTCATATACGAAGAAAATTAGTATATTTCAGAATTTTTAAATGATCTTTTGTAGTTTATTCCAATTAAATCCTAGTTTTGTCCCAAATAAAATAACTATCCTGATTAGTTTTGTAACAATTAGTTTTGCAATCAATCAATGCTTTCCTTTATAGTTTTAGTACACATATATATGTGTGTATGGGTGTATATGTGAAATGTTTTACTCAGTTTTGCTTATTGTCACAGAAACAGTATCATATAATATGTATTTACCTTCAACTAGCTTTCTTACTCAATGTGATTTTTTTTGTTTGTTTGTTTAGTAAATGTTGATGTATGTGTAGCAGTAGATTGTTCATTTTCAATGATGTAGGATATCCCCTTATTTAAATTTCCTTGTTTAAATTTGTGTTCATTTCTCTTATTAGATTATGAAACTTTTATTCATCCCACTTTTCTTGTTTCCTTTTATGTTTTTCTATCTAGCCCATCTTTGGTTTGATTTTAATGACATAGTCTTTTTTTTTTTTATATCTCAGTTTTCAAAGCTAAGCATTCAACTTCCGTTCTTTAGTGTTACCCCAAAACTAATGTTTATAATGATATTAACAAACTGTAAAGTTAATTAAGATAATAATCCATTTCTCAAACCAGAGAAGAACCTTAGAATTGTCTCATTCTAGTCACTCTCTCCTGGTTTATATACTAGTCTGGTTCACAATTTGAGTATGAACTTAGGGTATTTTCACTATATATTAATCACTGTTGATTGTTGTGATGGCAATTTTATTTAGTAAGCTATTTTTCATATTTTTTGCTCACAAATACATTTTTCATCTCAGGATTTGTTTTTAGGAATATTTTCCTTCATGCATTCTTGATAAAGCTTTGGTGGTGACAGTTTGTGGTAAAGTCCCTCAGTTTTTATCTGAAAATGGCTTTATTTATTAACTTCCTTGAAATGTAATGACACTGGAGATGCTGCTAGGTTTTTAATTTCCATTCTATAAGCATGTTGAACATATAATTTCAGTATTTCTTGGCTTTTGCTGTTGCAGTTGAGAACTCAATATCATATTGCAATTCTGGCCTGAACATTTGGTTGAGTAAGGGTCTTCTTTCTGTCTTTGATGTTCCATTATATACCTGGCTTTATTTCAATATGACTTTCTTTTCACTTATCTTATTTGTAATTTGTTATCTAAAAGCTAAGAATGTATATCTTTATTTCTAAATAGCTTTTAGCTTGGTATCTTTTTGTCTCTTCTTTAGTTTCCTTTTTTACTGGTAATTCAATTAAATATGTTAGAACTTATCCCTCCATTCTCAGTTTTCTTAACTTTAGTTTATTTTAAATATCTTCTTCATTCTTCTGTTGTGTATCATGAAAGAGACTCATAACTATTTCCAGTTCATAAGTTTTTTCACCAGTCCTAAAATACACACATTAATTGAGCTTTCTAACTTCAATTATTTTCTTCACTTCTTAAAGTTATATATTGAGGGTTTTCTTTTTGTCAGTATGCGTAGTATTTTTTGACAGACTCATATTTCTTCATTATATGTATAATTCCGTTTTACCACTTTAGACTTTTTATATACATTTTATATATTTGGTCTGATAATTCCAATGACTCACATCTAGAGCATAATTTTTCTGTGCTTTCATTCTGCTACCAAAGCTCTCATTTTCTACTGCTTTGTAATTACACTTACCTTTTCCCTGCAGGACTACCTCCCTGCAATCTCTCACCTTTGACAAACACTAACCTGTTTTCCATCTTCACATTTAAGTCATTTCGAGAATGCTATGTATAAATTTAATCATACAGTAAAGTGACCTTTGAGATTTTATTGTTTTTACTCAGCATTATGCCCTTCAGATCCATCCAAGGTGTTGCATCTGTCAATAGTTTGTTCCTTTTTACTGCTGAGCAGTATTCTGTGATATGAATGTGCTATGGCTTTTTAATATCTGTTGAAGGATATCTGGATTCTTCCAGGTTTTGCCTATTATAAATAATGCTGTTATGAACAATGGTGCACAGGTTTTTATGCAGACATGAGTATTCGCTTTTCACTGATAAATGTCCCAGAGGGCAACTGATGGGTCATATGCTAAGTGTATATCTACTAATTTTTGAGAAACTGCCAAATTATTTTCCAGAGTGGTTGTGCTATTTTACATGTCCTACAACAATGTAAAAGAGATTTGTTTTATTCACATTCTTGCCAGCATTTGGGATTGTCATTATTTAAATTTATTTTATTTTATTTTATTTTATTTTTAGATAGAGTCTCACTCTTGTTGCCCAGGCTGGAGTATGCAATGATGCGATCTCAGCTCACTGCAACCTCTGCCTCCCAGGTGTAAGTGATTCTCCTGCCTCAGCCTCTAGAGTAGCTGGGATTACAGGCGCCCACCTCTATGCCTGGCTAATATTTGCATTTTTAGTACAGACAGGGTTTCACTATGTTGGCCAGGCTGGTCTCAAACTCCTGACCTCAGGTGATCCACCCGCCTCGGCCTCCCATAGTGCTGGGATTACAGGCTTGAGCCACTGCGCCCGGTCCTGAAGTTGGTTGTTCTAATACACTTACCTTCATATCCAATTATGGTCTGAATTTCTATTTCCGTAATGACTACTATTGTGGAATATATTTTCATGTAATTTTTGGCCATTTTTATATCTTGTCATGTTAACCGTGTTAACTCTTATTCCATATCCTTTGCACATTTTTTTTTTTTTTTTTTTTTTTTTTTTTGGTAATGGACGGGGTCTTCCTCTATTGCCCAAGCTAGAGTGCAGTTGCAGTGGAGCAATAATAGCTCAGTGTAACCTTGAATTCCTTGGCTGAAGAGATTCTCCAACATCAGCTCCCCAAGCATCTGGGACTACAGGTGCATGCCAGCATGCCCGGCTAATTGTTTGTTTCTTTCTTTGTTTTTTTTGTACAGACAGGGTTACACTATGTTGCCCAGACTGGTCTCAAACTCCTGGCCTTAAGCAATCCTCCTGCCATGGTCTCTCAAAGTGCTGGGATTACAGGAATGAGTCACCCGACCTGGCCTCTTTCATCATTTTCTAATTAGATTTTTTGTTTATGATTGAGTTTTGAGTGTCCTTTAGTGGTATAAATAATTTTTTGGCCAATATATGATTGGCAAAGATTTTCTCCACAATTAACTTGTTAATGCTCATCTTTTTAACTTTTTATGCTTTTTCAAAAGGCAAAATATTTTAATTGCTATTTTATTTAGTTTTTTTTTTTTTTTTTTTCCTCTGATTTTTGTTTCTCTGTTTTGTTAATACCGCCTGCCTTTGGATTCCTTGAACCGTGGGGTTTTTTGTTTGTTTGTTTTGTTTTTTGTGGGGGGGACATATCTTGCTTTGTCTCCCAGGCTAGAGAGTAGTGATGCCATCTCTGCTCACGGTAACCTCTGCCTCCTGGACTCAAGAGTTTCTCAAGCCTTAGCCTCCTGAGTAGCTGGAACTATAGGTGTGCACCATCATGCCTAGCTAATTTTTAAAATTTTTAGTAGAGGTGGGTTTTCACCATATTGGTCAGCATGGTCTCGAAATTCTGACCTCAAGCGATCTGTGCACCTGGAGCTCCCAAACTGCTTGAATTATTTGAGCTTTAAAAAAAAATCTATTTTGATTTTTCTTCAGGTTTTTCCAGTGTAAATCTTTCTATAACTCTCTTTCAGTGTTTGCCCTGTTTAATTATATAACAAAACTTAAGATCTCCTTCTGTCAACATTTCACCAGTTGTAATGAAATGTCAAAATCGTACCTCCCTTATGTCTCTTTACCCTCCTTCATTTGTCTACATGCATTGGTAACGACAGTAGATGAAGTTATAATTTTTAGCTTAACCATCAAACATATTTAAGGAAACTCAAGGGTCAATGGAATGTTTTTCCTTACTGATAATTGTCTTCCTAATATTATAAGATTTCTCCTTTTAGATGGGAATAATAAACACTGGGGATGTCAAAAGGGAGAAAGAAAACAGGGAGGGGGGCAAGGGTTGAAAACTACCTATCGGGCACAAGTAGTATGTTCACTACTTGGGTGTCAGCATCATTAGAAGCCCAAACTTCAGTATCATGCAGTATACACATGTAACAAACCTGCACATGTACCTGTGAATCCAATATTTAAAAACATTCTTCTTATTCCATATAGAATTCTGAGATGACAGTTCTTTCTTTAGCACTTGAAAACTATTATGCTGCTTCCTTCTGACTTCCATGATTTCTGATGGGAAATCACTATCATCCGAATTGTCTTTCCCCTATAGCTAATTTAACTTTATTCCTCTCTGGTTGCTTTCACAATTTTTTTGTCTTTAGTATTCATAAGTTTCATTATAATGTGCCACAATTTGGATTTTGGGGGGTTATTTTGTTTTAGATTCACTCACCTTGAATTTGTGGGTATAATTTTGATATTGTGATCTTTGTTTTGTTTGCCAAATTTGGGGGAATTTTCAGTCATTATTTGCTGGAAAACTTTTTAGGCTTTACCCCCATTTTCACCAATTTATGGAGCCCCCAAAGCACAAATATTTGATATGTCATTGTATCCTACATGTCCTTGAGGCCATTTTCAGTTTTGTTCCAGTCTATTTTCTCTCTGTTTTACAGATTGGGTGACTTCCACTGATATATTTTCATGTTTAGAAATTCTTCATTTGACATCTCCACTCTATTAATGAGTCAATCAAGTTTTACATATTTTTAATTGTATGTTGTACAGTTTTTCTTTCGTTCTTCTTCATTGTCTCTTCTTTACCTTTACTCAATTTTAAAAATTTTTGATTTGTAATAAGCATGTTTATCATGCTTTTGGAATATTTTTACAATAACTGTGTTAAAGTTTGAGATAACTCTAACACCTGTGTCACCTCAGAGCTGGTCTATGATGACTATCTTTCTTCATTCAGTTGGAAATCTTCCTGATTATCAGTATAATGAGTGACTGTTAATTGCAACCCAGGTGTTACAAATTTTCTATTACAATAGTATGGATTTAATTTAAATCTGTGCTTTAGCACAAGACATTGGTCTTTGGGTGAAGGTGGTACCAACTTTTTATTTCCAGGTTGGGCTTTTCCCAATTCTCCAGTCAGCCTCCATTGACAACGTAAGGAACAGGGAGGAAAGAGACTCTTTGTTACTGCTGGGTAGGGGTAAAGTGGGAGTTCAGGCTCCCTACTTTGTTTCTATTAGGTCTATACTACTGTGCCTGGAACAGGTAGGGTAAGGTATAACTGCTTCCCATGTGGCATCCACTGACACAGTGGAGGAGTGGTCTTATCACACTGAATGGTGGTGAAAATCCTGACTATCCACTGCTGCTACTCTGACACCACCCTAGTGGAGTGGGGTGGAAATGCCTTGTCACTCCTTGGTGAGCCTAGAAATCCAGGCTCCCTACATGGTCTCCACTGACTGATGGGGAGTGGGAGGGCTTGGCCAGGGGCCTTGTTACTGCCACATTGGGATAGAATACCAGGCTTGCTACTTGGCCTTCTCTGACAACAGCACTGTTGGATGGACATCTTGGCTCCATTTGCTGGCAGGAGTGAGAAAATAACAGTGGACTGCAGGATTTTTGTTGTTTGTTTGCTAGTTTGATTGTTTGTTTTCTGTTGTGTTTGGTTAAAGTAGATTGTTCATCATCTAAAAGTTTTCTGTCTTGTTAGACTTTCTCATTTATAGTCTCGGTCTAGAAAAAGCAGGCTTATCCTAGAGCTTTTTCCCCCCACCTTCTTGTTGGCATTTCTATGTTAGTGACTTCTCCATAATGTAGTTTGGGATATATAAGGAAAAAAAAATGAAACCAAGAGAAAGTACCATTGTGTCCTTGCTTGGGATTCTCAACCTGGAATCCCAATCTGCCTTCCTAAATACCCGCACCAATCTGTCTTCATTTTTTTACATATGTGTGTGTGTGTGTGTGTGTGTGTGTGTGTGTGTGTGTATGTATTTTTAACTGGGGCTTTAGTAATAATTAACTTTAATGATAGGTAGGAATATGTGTATATTCTTAGAAGTGTGGCTACATTTTGAAAACACAGTCATATCACATTTTTAGTCAACGGTGTACCACATATACATGGTGATCTCATAAGATTATAATGGAGCTGAAAAATATACATCACCTAGTCACATTGAAGCCACCAAAAAGTAACTGCACAATGTATTACCTACATGTTTTCAGTGATGCTGGTATAAACAAACATACTGCACTGCCAACTCTACAAAAAATACAATTCATACTATTAAGTACAGTACATAATACTTGATAATTATAATCAATGACTATGTCACTATTTTATGTATTTACAATATTATAATTTTTATTATTCTTTGAGCATGCACTCAAAACAGCCTCAGGCAAGTCCTTTAGGAGGTATTCCAGAAGAAGGCCTTGCTATCCTAGGAGATGACAGCTCCATGCTTGTCATTGTCCCTGAAGATTCTCCAGTGGGACAAGATATGGAGATACGGAGGTGGTAGACACTGATATTGATGATCTTTCCCTTGTGTGTGTATATGAGACTGAGTCTTACTCTGTCACCCAGGCTGGAGTGCAGTGGCATAATCCCAGCTCACTGCAACCTCCGCCTCCCAGATTCAAGCAGTTCTCCTGCTTCAGCCTACCAACTAGCTGGGATTATAGGCATGCACCACCACCCCCAGCTAATTTTGTGTATTTAGTAGAGACAGGTTTTCTCCATGTTAGCCAGGCTGATCTCGAACTCCCGACCTCTGGTGATCCACCCGCTTGGCTTCCCAAAATGCTGGGATTACAGGCATGAGCCACTGCACCCGGCTATGTGTCTTATATTTTAACAAACACGTTTAAATAGTGAAAAAAAAGGTGAAAAATAGTTATAGAATAAGTAAAGAAAAAATATATTTTTGTACAGCTGAACAATGTGTATTTTAAGCTCAGTGTTATTACTAAGGAGTCAAAATGTTAATAAATGGTGCTGGGAAAATTGGCTAGCCATAAGTAGAAAGCTGAAACTGGATCCTTTCCTTACTCCTTATACGAAGATTAATTCAAGATGGATTAGAGACTTAAATGTTAGACCTAATACCATAAAAACCCTAGAAGAAAACCTAGGCAGTACCATTCAGGACATAGGCATGGGCAAGGACTTCATGTCTAAAACACCAAAAGCAACGGCAGCAAAAGCCGAAATTGAAAAACGGAATCTAATTAAACTAAAGAGCTTCTGCACAGCAAAAGAAACTACCATTAGAGTGAACAGGCAACCTACAGAATGGGAGAAAATTTTTGCAATCTACTCATCTGACAAAGGGCTAATATCCAGAATCTACAAAGAACTCAAACAAATATACAAGAAAAAAATAAACAACCCCATCAAAAAGTGGGGAAAGGATATGAACAGACATTTCTCAAAAGAAGACATTCATACAGCCAACAGACACATGAAAAAATGCTCATCACCACTGGCCATCAGAGAAATGCAAATCAAAACCACAATGAGATACCATCTCACACCAGTTAGAATGGCAATCATTAAAAAGTCAGGAAACAACAGGTGTTGGAGAGGATGTGGAGAAATAGGAACACTTTTACACTGTTGGTGGGATTGTAAACTAGTTCAACCATTATGGAAAACAGTATGTCAATTCCTCAAGGATCTAGAACTAGATGTACCATCTGACCCAGCCATCCCACTACTGGGTATATACCCAAAGGATTATAAATCATGGTGCTATAAAGACACATGCACATGTATGTTTATTGTGGCACTATTCACAATAGCAAAGACTTGGAATCAACCCAAATGTCCATCTTGACAGACTGGATTAAGAAAATGTGGCACATATACACCATGGAATACTATGCAGCCATAAAAAAGGATGAGTTTGCGTCCTTTGTAGGGACATGGATGCAGCTGGAAATCATCATTCTTAGCAAACTATCACAAGAACAGAAAACCAAACACCGCATGTTCTCACTCATAGGTGGGAGCTGAACAATGAGATCACTTGGACTCGGGAAGGGGAACATCACACACCGGGGCCTATCATGGGGAGGGGATCATCAATAATACCTGATATAAATGATGAATTGATGGGTGCTGACGAGTTGATGGGTGCAGCACACCAACATGGCACAAGTATACATATGTAACAAACCTGCACGTTATGCACATGTACCCTAGAACTTAAAGTATAATAAAAAAATAAATAAATAAATTTTTTAAAAAAAGTTAAAATGTTATAAGTTAAGAAAGTTACAGAAAGTTAAGATCAATTTATTATTGAGGAAAGAAAAATAAACAAATAAATTTAGTGTATCCAGAATGTATGGGGTGTTTATAGTCTATGGTAATGTACAGTAATGTTCTTGGCCTTCACATTCACTCACTACTTACTCATTGACTCACCCAGAGCAACTTTCAGTCGTGGAAGCTCCATTCATGGTAAGTGCTCTATACAGGTATACCATTTTTTAATCTTTTACATCATTTTTACTCTACCTTTTCTATGTTTAGATATACAAATATCATTGTGTTACAATTGCCTACAATGTTCAGTAAAGTAAATAGCTATACAGGTTTGTGGCCTAGAAGCAATAGACTATATCATGTAGCCTAGGTATGTAGGAGGCTATACCATCTTAGTTTATATAATCACATTCTCTGATGTTGCATAAGGGCAACTTTGCCCAAAGATGCATTTCTTAGAATCTATGCCCATTGTTAAACAGCACATGACTGTACTTCAAGAATCTGACCATTGTCAGCAACTCCACCACTTCTACTCTGATTCATCATCTCTCACTTGTACTTCTGGTGTTTTCACCGCAATTCTTACTCATGCTCACATTTTTTGTTCCATAGCAGTAGCAATCCTATAAAAAGTAAATTCCTGTCATCCTGCTATCAACACTTTTCAATGGTTTCCCATAGTACTCAGAATAACATCCTAATGCATTACTGTGATCCATAGAGCCTTATGTTACCTAGTTTCCTTCTTTTCTTATCTCTTCTCTTACTACTTCCCACAGCCCAGTTCATACTGGCCTTTTGGAGTCCGTTTGTATTTTTAGAACTCTACATTTGCTCCCACGTATATGCACTGCACTTGCTCTTTGCTCTCTTAAAAATTACTTCGTCAGTAATAGACATTGCATATCCCTTTACTGAATTTATATCTCTGCTCAAATTAAATCTCACAAACAGGTTTCTTATCAGCCAGTCTGTCTAGAATAGTACTACAATTTAGCCATTTCCTATCACAATACATTGTTTATTTTGTAATAGAAGCAACAGAATAGTATTCACTCAATAAATATCATTTGTATTTAATTATTTAAATAAACAATTTACAGGAAAAAATACACATAACATTTTAATTTTTTTTTTATCAGTTACGGAAAATTTCTTCTAAAATACCCTGTACCAAGATACCTGCCTTGGTGTGAGAGACATTATTTTGATGAAGAGCATCCACATTCTCCAATGTGTAAATAAATGACCTATGGATTGGAAAAAATGTATCAATTTCTATACACTAATTTAAATGAATGTGTTGGTATTATTTTGACTTACTACAAATTCTCACTTAGTACTTTAATTTGTAATTATATTTTAGGATTAAAGTAAGACTATACAGTTTACCTCTATTATTTAGAAGAAATGTTCCTGCATCCTTGGCACTCCAGAAAAGACACCGATCTGTCAGTTTTTCAACAGTCAGCGCACCAGGAGTTAAAGAACTGAACTGGACTCCTGAGCTCTATTTCCAGTTTTGCCTATGACTCACAGAATAACCCTGGGAAACTCATTTAACCTTTTGTGACCAGGTTATCTTATCATGAAGAGGAAACAGCAACACCTAACTCTCCTTGGTGCTATGCATGACATTCATATAGGAAGTCATTTTGAAGTTCTTTATGTATACATAGTACTAATTACTATTTGAATTGTTACCCCAAAGTCAAGACACAACTCGAGGAATGTTGCCTTGACTTATACATCCATCATCTGAAAAGTTATATGGTTTTTCTAAGAAAAAAATAGATTACTTTCTAAAATCCTTAAGTCAAACATATTACAATCAGCAACAAAATAATATATGATTAAACCAACACATTAAGCACACATACACCCTTTCTTGCTTTTATTTTGATTTTTAAGTCTTTACTTTTTGTTGTACAATTTCTCAATTGCAAGTATACTCATCATTTAGTAAACAGAGTCTAAAGGTTTTTTTTAGTTTATCCTAAAAACAAACCACTATTCTTTTATTTCACATTTATGGAAAAGTGACCATCTGTCAGAAAGAGTGCTAGAAGTAGAATCCACATAGATGCGTGTGTCACACTCTGAAGCAAAAAAAGTGGGGAAAATAACTAATAAATACATATTATAATTTTGATATTATTTATTTAAAAAACAGCACACACACACACACACGCAAGGAATCATCTTTGGACTTCTAAAGATGACTGGTAGTAGTATACGTACAAGTAGCTGAAAGCTTGCTGGATTTATCCTTATAAACACATGTGGAGTTTTAAGGAAATATTTTTTTCCTAAGTAAATAAAGGACATTTCTATAACACATGTCTCTTTACTTAGTTAAAGCAAATGTTTCACATTAATTCTTTGAAGTATAGGGATGCTGCCCCACCTCCACTCTTTCATAAGATTAAGAGTCTCTACATAGTTCCCAGATTAACAGAGCAACTTTCCTCTATCTGTTTCGTCAAAGCTTTTAATCACATTTAAACCCTATGCCTGAAAATTGCCTCATCCTGGTGAAGGTTTCCTTTTTAATCAAGTTTTCAACTGATTTCATTAAATAACTATATTCTAGTTAAGTTGTTTTTTGTGATTTATTTCTTTACTCCCTTTCTCTAAAATGCAAAGCGGAAATCATGTTGAATCTCCTTTGGGTACCAGGTCAATTTGGCCAAGAAGCCAGTGGAACAGACCATTTTAGGCAAAGGATACAACCAGTGAAAAGACAGGAAAAGGACCAGTAACATTTCTTGTGTTTGTCCCTGGGGCATGAGTGTGAGAAAAAAAAAGTCATAAAAAGGAAGATGGGAAATATAGTCAGGAGGACTGCAGTGGTAGACTTTAGGATGGCAAGAATTACTACTTTTATTCTTCATATATCCTCTGGAAGATAAGGATAATTCCTTTAATTTTACAAGTGAAGAACATGTCACTCAGAAGATCAATCAAAGGCAAAATCCCACAGGTGCAGAGTAACAGATTCTAGACTTGGACCCAGATTCATCTCACCTCATAGTCTATTGTTTTTGTTTGTTTGTTTGTTTTGTTTTGTATTGTTTTGGAGACAGAATCTTGCTCTGTTGCCCAGGCTGGAGTGCAATGGCACAATCTCTGTTCATTGCAACCTGCGCCTCCCAGGCTCAAGGGATTCCCGTGCTTCAGCCTCTCTAGTAGCTGGGATTACAGGAGTGCACCACCATACCTGGCTAATTTTAACGTTTCCTTCCTTCCTTCCTTCCTTCCTTCCTTCCTTCCTTCCTTCCTTCCTTCCTTCTTCTTCCTTCCTTCCTTCTTCTTTATTTCTTTCTTTATTTCATTCATTCGTTCATTCGTTCCTTCGTTCGACACAGGGTTTCACCATGTTGGCCAGGCTGCTCTCCAACTCCTGGCCTCAAGTGATCCGCCCACCTCAGCCTTCCAAAGTTCTGGAATTAAAGGCCCTTACACCCGGCCTCCAGCTCATGTGTTTACACCTTACCCCACTAAGCACCGAAGCTACAATCAGGACTCTCTTCCTCTCTCCAAAGCATTAAGGAAATTGTTTTGCTCAGGATCATTGGTATTTGATCCTCTTTTCACAGTAACAAACATAGGTTACATGGACTGCTTTTAATAAACTTATTCTGCAAATACTTATCTTGTGCTAGAAGTGTTGATTAGTGTGCTCAATACAATGCTTATCCTGGTATCGAGAGAATACAACCAAACCGACCAAAGCTTGCAATCAAACTGATCTAATGTGAACACTATAGCATTGATGTGGACTGACCACTGCAGAACACAGGAATAGGCTCAGGGTCTAAAATGTGTGCCTACATTGAATCTTTTCATAAAAGCACAGTATTGTAGATAAGAAACATAAGAAAACTTATAAAACTTGGTTTGACCGACTTGATTTAAACAAAATCACAAGCTTTTGGTTAACTGAAAGAAAAAAAAAAGAAAAAACAGAGACTGTATTCCAGCAGAGAAATAAGTGTTTTGTTCACAGATATCCCATTACTCTTGAATTAGCGCAAAATGGAAATCTGTTTGTGTGTGTGTGTATGTGTGTGTGTGTATACACACACACACACATATATATATACACAAATATATACACACACACATATATACACACAAACACATATGCATACACACACACACATATATACACACACATACACACACACACACACACACCTGTATAGGTGGATAGTTTGTCCCATAGAGTATAAAACTTTAGTGACCATGTTCTTTAGAGAAATATTACTTACCCCACTCACTGTTTCTCAATAATAATGTAGACAACCCATTCCTTGCGAATAAAATTCTGATATGATATCATTGAAAAGATAAATTCTTCTAACCTCTAAGCCAGTATTCTCATTGTCACATTTTAGTGATTTCAATTTAGCAAAAGTCTGAACATGGTACTTTAAATTCACAGCTAAATACACAAATTGAAGTTAAAAAAAAAAAAGTTACATTCTTAACTTCAAAATGTAACTTTCCTCCTTCCTTGGGTGTTTGTAATTATATACTATTTCTTGTTCTCTGCCTGCTTCTAAACTTCTAAGCCGTAGCAGGTCAGAGTTGAAAGGTAGCATGAAGAAACACCACATATAAAGGGGGAAGTGCAGTCTTAGAGTTTTTCAGTGCTCAGTTCTAAAATCTGGGATATGGCGTTTAGTGTCTCTGAGCCTGAGTCCCTTAGAACAAGACAGAACGATTTAAAGAAGTCACTGATAAGATATTTTTCCAAAGCCTAAGCTATGTTTTCATTACTTTTTCTGTGTGTAAGAGGGAGGGACTTTAGCTTTTCATCACTGGCATAGGTCACTCCAAAATGTGACATGCTGTCTCAAGGAAAATCTTAAAAAAAAATCGTATTATTGCACAAGTTACATTTTTAGCAACATTTCTCAAATATACTTTCCCCAGATTTTCAAAAAGGCTGATAGTCCTGACAAGAAATGGGAACTTTGAAAATCCTGAACATGGTGCTGTGTGATTCTCCATCTGTCAAAAATGTTGATGCTGCTTAGAATATATAACTACGTGAATTCTGTATAATTCAGAACACAATTTAGGATTCATTTTAAATTTTCTGATGGTCTCTACACTTATCTTTAACTATATTTGAATGATGAAGAACAGATTGGTTTGGTTCATATTCTTTGGTAAGCAAGGACATCCCTCAATAACTATAGGTAGATACAAGATCAATTTGTCTGGCAAGGCAGCCAGTTAGAAAGATTTTGAAACCTGTAGATCAGCAGTCTCCAACCTTTTTGACACCAGGGACCAGTTTCGTGGAAGGCAATTTTTCCACAGATGGCAGGCTAGGGTAGAGGAGGGGTGCGGTTTCATTAGGCATTGGATTCTCATAAGAAGCATGCAAGATCCCTCACATGCGCGGTTCACAATAGGGTTTGTCCTTCTATGAGAATCTAATGCAGCCGCTGATCTGACAGGAGGAAGAGGTCAGGCAGTGATGCCAGCGATGGAGGGCGGTTGTAAATACAGATGAAGCTTTACTTACTAGCCCGCTACTCACCTCTTACTGTGCGGCCTGGTTCCTAAAACACCACGGACCAGTACTGGTCTGTGGGCCGGGGGTTGGGGACCCCTGTTATAAACAATACTTTGAAAGGGGCAGAAAATAGGCAAAACGAAGCCAGGTATAATATTAGGCTTGAAAAATCATTTTATCTACTTTGGTTTTGTTTGGAGTTAGTCTACATCATTGCTATAAATATACTTTCTTTTAAACAGAAACTCGTTTGTGATAGCTTGGCCATGTTTCATTGAATGCAACATCTTTAGTACTAATAATAAATATTTAAATAACAATTTATAGTTTAGAAAATACTTTTTTAACTAATTTTATTTTTTCTATAACTTTTTTTTTCCTGGGAGAGACTATTAAAATTCATTTGCTAGATATGAAAAATTGAGGCCAAGAAAATTTATATGAGTAAACATCATAGAGTTAAGTGAAAAAAAAAAAATTCTCCTGTGTAAACCAAACCGAATTATTTTATTTCTTGTTGTCTAGAAGTTGAAGAAAAATAATTAATTAGTTCTTGATCAAACTACATTTGTTCTTTTGAAATTTTACTACCCAAAGTTTAAAATATTTAAGTAACACTTTATGAGATTTCAGAGTTCTTCTCACATATACTACCTGACCTCGATGAGAATTACGAAGAAAAAACATGAGCATGCTTCTAAATCAGCCCACAAATGGACTGCAGCTATTTCACTTGTTCTCCCATCATCTGGTGAAGGGTGTAATTACTATCACCATAAGCAAGCATTTATAATTTATTACATACTAATATAGGCTGTGTCCTATAAACTTATAACAGTTTATTTACACAGATTTTATAATTTATGACGCATTTTAATATACAGTACATTATCTTATGTATGTATTATCTATGGAGTTATCTTATTTTAACTCCATAATAAACTTAGAAGTAAAAAGAAAGGGCATTTTGGTCGCTATTTATATGAGGAAAATGAGGCCAAGATAAATAATGTGGTATTTTGAGAACATCATGTTAAAAATTTAAATTTAGTATTTTTCAAACTTGTTTTGGCTTACTACAAAACAAAACAAAAAATGATTTACTTTTACTCTTCTGACAGAAAATTAATATTGACAGAAATCTATTTCCCAGATGCAAAATATTAAGCTAGGAGAAAAAAATGAAAAATGAATTAGACTAATAGATAATTCACATAGAAAAAACAAACAAAAATTAATAATGTAAAATACAGAATTAAAAGAATCAGTTTACTGCCTTAACTTTTTACTGTAAAAATATTGCTACCTTTCATTGATTATTTAAATTGAGCAGATGACACTATAAAAAACAAACAGCTTCTAATTTTATAATATTCATATTAGTAATTGAATCCACTCAAAGTTTAACATTTATTGTTGATGCTCTATGTGTCATCAAAAGGAAACCTTTTGATCAAAACTGGCTTGTGTTACATAAAATATTTACATATTTCTGATGCCTTCTTCCTTCTTAAAAAATCTACCCATAAAATTCTTCTTCAGAAGCCAGCTTCTACCTTTGTATTAAACTTTTAGCTGGAAAGTTAAAGTTTTATAAGGTTTAAGATTACAAAATATTAAAATTAAGGTTGAATTTCTGATATGTTCAGTTAAAAAGTGAGCTGAGGTTTTCCTTTTTAAAAACCCTTACTCATTTCTTCATAAAGAGTATGAGAACTGAAATACATTGCACTTCAGAAATTCCCCTCAGGACAAGAGTAGATGACTGATTTCCTTTTTATGTGTCATAATTGGTATTCATTCTAAAAATCAGATAAAATAAATATTAATCTGGCCATTTTCTACATGGATTTTGATTACAATATTTTTTATATCTGAGTTTAACTATGGTGATGCAAACTTCTGCTTCTACATTCTAAAAATATTTTAAATCATGATCAAAAGATAAGTGTCAACCTGGTAATTGCTACCTATCATAACAAAAATATAACATGTTTTTATGAAAGCAATTTTCCAGTATTATTTGTCGTATAATTCTTAACACTTGAGTGACACTTTACCATTTTGTAAGTGTTTTTATATGCATTAACTAATTTTGTGGTGATAATTATTATCCCTAGGAAATTAAATTGAATCTCATATTTTTCAGAGCTAATTGGAGCAGATAAGTACCTCTTTCTCTAACTTCATACTTAGAATTTTAAAAAGAAATTAGCATTACTGACTAGAAGGAGGTCATGTGGGCTCTAATGCCAGGTTTACTTGGAATATAAAATGTGTCACTGGGAAAGATATTGGAAATGTCTAATTCACATATTTCCACAAAAATAGATGTGTGTGGTGCGGTTAGATTATTCTACAAAATAATCATTAAGAAATGTTTTCACACAAAATTTTGAGAACTTGTAAATTATTCTTAAAATTGTATAATGTTGAAAATTTATGAAATTTTATTTAATCATAATTAGTGATATTGTGTGTTTCCAATAACAAAAGCCTCACAGGATGACCATTTGATTACAATTCTTTTTCTGTGTATCCTTTGCACATGAAAATGAATGGCAGATGGTTACATCTATTACTGATAATTGTCGTCAGCTTATCAGGTTTTACTTGAAATTAGAGAAAATCTTAGTGTTTTTCTAGAGTTCTTTCTGCATAGTGTTCATATACATTGTTTACTTTGGAAAAAACAATGCAGCACATAATTGATATTCAGCATAAAAATGTGCATGGATATTTCTTACTAAAAGACAAGCACTTTATCCAGACCATTCATGAATCAAATTTAATTCAATAGGAAGAAGAAATGTCCAACATTGATATTGTCTAAAGGAGGTAGTGGGTTACATATGAATTTAAATGTTTAAATGTAAGTTTATGGGGCACGTGATAAAGCAGCTGCAGGAAAATTACTAAGACTAGATGTGTGGATGACACAAGTATACTGTGGGTCATTTCAACCTGTGATTTATGACGCTATGTATCCTTACTGACATTAGAGAGTGTTTACCAATTTGTTGCACTAACTTTTCAGAGATGATGGTAGATTGTCAAGGAAATACTTGATATCTACATTTGTTTTGTTGTAGACTACAAGAAAACAATGCTAAACTGAGAACTGAAAATAAAGATTTTTTTTCCCATCTTTGGCTTTATAGAAACCTTTTTTCTTCATTTCTCAAACTCTATTAATGTATGTTGTATAAATTATTTTTATTCTTAAATATGAAAAATATTTTTAATATTTCAGAACCCTAGATTTCCTAATATTTATCTTAGATCTTTAGTTTCTTAGCTGTGCAATAGGTCATTGAAGTTCAGTCCAGTTCCAATCAGAATCCAAATTCCTGGTAAGCAGCACAACTTCTGATGCACAAAAACTGTTTGTTAATAAGAATCGGAATTCAAAATTAATGAAGCCACAATGGAAATATGAGTTAGGTCTCTTGTCAATGTAGTATATTTATTACTCTTTTAAGGAACAAATCATCCTACTAACCATGAAACATCAAGATAAAACCATTACCTTTGCCCTCTGTAAACTGACGAGACAGGAAAAAAAAAATTAAGCTATTTCTATCATTTCTCCAGTATTTGTGACAGGTGTTTGGAGCAGGTATATACCAAAGAAAGATACATGCTTTTTGATAATAGCTAAACTATAAGAAAAAAAAACCCTTATATCTGTTATCTTCCAAATTTAGAAATCACTATCAAACTGAGGCCTTCTTAGTTTTGAAGACACTACTTAAAATTTGATTTTAATAAAATGTCATATTTTAATATTAGTTAATTTTAAAAATCATTTGAATAGCTAATTTTATGTGCCCTTATTTATTGATAAACTATTAAAATAAATTTTTAAAAATAACCTTTTTATTTCCCCTTAAAAGATAAAACAAATCTAACTCAGATTTTTTTGTTCCCTCTAAAACAGGCTCTCCTTCTCTCTCTCTCACTTGCATATACATAGGCCTTAAGTTGATTTCAACATAATTAGGGGTAAGAAACACACCAATAAGTGCAAAGGACTGTTCTTGAATACGGAGAATATAAGAAGATAAATTACACATTTTGAATATTATCTTCTAAATAATTTATTATTTTATTCTTTACATTTACATCATTGATAAATCTATTATGATATTCACAATTTCCATGATATAGACTCACAAAAAAATTCTTGAGTGGGAATAAACAGATAAGTACATAATTGCCCGACATCCAAACAAGGCAGAAAGTAATTGCTGCAATAAATTTACCAGACAAAAATTTGTGTATGCAGAGAAATAGACTGAAAACTTAGATTGAGGGAAAAATGAAAAAGTTATGTATAAATGGTGAAATTTAAGTGTGGTCTTAAAAGAAACATACAGAATTTCAAAAAATAAGATATAGGGTCAAGAAAACACAAAATATAGTAGATTTTATGAATAGAACATATAGAACAAATTATTTAACAGCAAGACTTTTACAGGAAATGTAACACTTAGATCTGAGGGAGTCTTAAATGGCCAATGAGTAACATAAGATATGAAAGATAAGTTAGGGCCAGATCTAGAGAGCATAATATGTGTTATTAAGGAATTTACTCTTAGGAATATAGGCAACGTGAGAGACGAACAGCTCTGTGAGGAAGTAAAAATAGTATATGTGATTTAGAAACAACTCAAGAGACTTCTTGTCAATAGAATATTTTAGCAGAAAAAGAGTTTATTAAAGACAGAGAAATAAGGAAATTAATTATAATATTCTTATGGAAGTCTATTTAAAACAATTGCTCAAAGAAAAATCTAAAAAAACAGTCATAAGACATTTCTGCGATAAAAAGAATTAATCATGAATTTAGTATGAAGATAAAAGAAGGAGACTCAATAAATTATCTTCCAAGATTTTCTGTCAAATATGATTTTGGACTGTGTATTGGCTACCTGATTTCTATTGTTGTAAACCTCTACATAAGATTGCTGAATGATATGATCAGACCAATTGCCTACACATGTTACACTTTCCTTGCAAGCTAGTTTTGGTGGACACAAGAAAGTCATACTATATTACAATTTCCCCAAGTACCAACCCTGACCTGCCTACTTCTTCTTTTATCATCCAATAGGGAATGCGTCTATCTACTTACTTGGTGCTAAGTAGTCACAAAGGCATAAAGTCCCAGTTCTTCTGTCTGCTTCCTGACCCTGAATGTGACAGATTTTGTGTGGCCTTTGATGGCATTTTGTTCGTCTCATTTCTGGGAGAAATGTGAGTATCAAAAACATTCTTTTAATGGCATTAGCTCCTCTGTCACTTTGCTTAGTTACCTTTATAAATCAAGAAAAAGCCAGAGAAGAACCTTCCTTGACATTTACTATACATTACACACTGTGCTCGTTACATAGATTGTCTCATTTTCATTTGGTGATAATGCTAACAGACAGTAATAAAATAGGCATTATTATCTAAATTTTGTGTAGGGAAAATTATAAGAGATATCTATCTTGGCAAATTTTAAATAATACAAATTGAATTTTCACAGGTTAAATAAGCCCATCTCTGTTTTGGACTTTAATGTGATGTAAGTGTCCAGTATACACACTATTATATTTCTAGGGGTTTGTCAGTTATTTCTGTGAGATTCATCCTCTGCATGTAGCAGTAGTTAAGTTTTTATTGCATTATAGTAGCCCAATGGACATATATGTAACATTGATTTTATCCATTCTATTGTTAATGGATATTTGTTTCCAGTTTAAATTATTACAAATAATATTGTCATGAACATTCTTTTTTGTGTTTTGGGTCTACAAATACTAGTGATCAACCCCCAAGTGACATAAATATATAACCTTTCAGACAGAGAATTTAAAATAGCTATTTTGATAAAGCCAAACAAAATTCAAGATAACCCAGAGAAGAAATTCAGAATCCTATCTGATAAATTTAAATATTTACTGCAATATTTAAAAAAAAAATCAAACAGAAATTCTGGAACTGAAAAATTCAAATGAAAAATTGAAGAATGAATCAGAGTCTCTTAACAGTAAAATTGATCAAGCATAAGAGAAAATTAGTGAGCTTGTAGACAAGTTATTTTGATATATAGTCAGAGGAGACAAAAGAAAAAAATAATGAAAAAAGGAAACATATCTGAAAGAACTAAAACATAACCTCAAAAGGGCAAATCTAAGTTATTGCCCTTAGGGAGGAGATAGAGACATAAATTGGGGTTAAAAATTTTATTCAAAGAGGTAATAACAGAAATCTTTCCAAACCTTGAGAAAGATACCAGTATTAAACAACAAGAAAGTTATTGGATATCAAACAGACTTAACTCAAAGAAATTATCTCAAGATATTTATTAATCACACCCCCAAAGGTCAAGGATAAAGAAAGGGTCATAAAATCAGCAAAAGGAAAGAAACGTAAAAAGGAGCTGCAATACATCTGACAGCAGACTTATAAGTGAGAGCATCACATTCCAGAAGAGGTCAATATGTCAAATGACACATATTTGATGTCCTGAAGGAAAAAATATTTTATCCTTAAAAAAATATATTCAACAAAAATTTCCTTCAAACATTAAGAAAAAATAAGGACTTTTCCAGACAAATAAAAGCTGAGGGATTTCAACACCTGACTCGCCTACAAGAAACGCTAAAAGGAGTTATTTGATTTAAAAAAAAAAAAAAAAAAGATGTTAACAAGCAAAAGGAAACCCTCAGAAGACACAAAATTCAATGGTAACAGTAAATACACAAATACAAAATATTGTAACATTAAGACTGTTTTGTGTTAACTAGTAATATCTTGAGTAGGTAGGGTAAAAGACAAACCTATAAAATAATGATCAACAAGTTTTTAAGACATAGATAGAGTAATAAGACATAAATGGAAACAATAAAATTTAAAAAGTGGTGAGTATGTAGTAAAAGTGTAGCGTTTTTAACAGTTTTCTCTTTGTTAATTGGTTTGTTTCCACAATGAGAGTTGTCATCAGTTTAAAATAATGGAGTATAGGATTTTGTTGGCAAGTCACACCATAACCTCAAATCAAAAAAAAAAAAAAACTTACCCACATATGCATAAAAAAATGAAAAGCAAGAAATTAAATCATACTACCAGATAAAAATCACTTTCAGAAAAAGGAAGACAGAAGGGGGAGTGGGGGGAAGACTACAAAACAACCAGAAAACAAATAACAGAACAAAATAGCACTAGTAAGTCCTTACTTATCAATAATATCATTAAATATAAATGAACTGAACTCCAATCAAAAGACATGCTGTGGCTAAATGGATAAAAAACAGACAAACAAACATACAAAACTAGAACCAATATTCTGCTGTCTACAATAAATACACTTCACCTATAAATATACATGCAGACTGAAAATAAAGCGATGGAAAAAAGATATCCCATGGAAATGGCAACCCAAAAAAGACCAGGAGTAAAATACAAGACAAAAGTGGTACAAGGAGACAAAGAAGTTCATTATAAATGATGAAGGGTTCAATTCAAGAAGAGGAAATAACAATTGTAAATATATATGCACTGAATACTGGGACACTCAGATAAATAAACAAATATTATTAGACGTAAATAAAGAGACAGACCCCAATATAATAATAGCCGGCGACTTCAACATCCCACTTTCAGCATTGGAAAGACCATCAGGAAAGAAAATCAACAAAGAGACATCAAACTTAATCTGCATTATAGACCAAATGGAACTAATATATATTTGCAAAGTATTTCATTCAATGGCTGCAGAATACACATTCTTTTCCTCAGCACATGAATCATTCTCAAAGAGAGACCATACGACTAGCCACAAAACAAGTCTTAAAACATTTAAAAATTGAAACTCTATCAAATATTTTCTCTGACCTCAACAGAATAAAATTAGAAATCAGTAACAAAAGGTACTTTTGAAACTGTACAAACTCATGGAAATTAAACAATATGCTCCTGAATGACCAATGGGATAATGAAGAAATTGAGAAAGACATTTTTTAAATTTCATGAAACAAATGAAAATGGAAACACAACATACAAAAAACTGTGACAACTAACAAAGCCAGTCCTAAAAGGAAATTTTATGTTAATAAACAACTGCATTTAAAAGGAAAAATAAAAGCTAAACAACTTATCAATTCATTTTAAAGAACTAGAAAATCAGGAGCAAACCAAAACCAAAATTAGTAGAGGAAAATAAATAATATCAGCACAGAAATAAATGAAATTGTAACAAACGAATCAAAAAATTGAAAAGCTGGTTGTATGAAAAGCCAAACTAAATCAACAAATCTTTAGCCATGTAAAAAAAAAAAAAAAAAGGAAAGGCTCAAATAAATAAAATTGGAGATAAAAAGAAAGGAGACATTATAACTGACACTGCAGAAAGCAAATGATCATTAGAGACTGATGAGAGTGACTATATGCCAATAACTTTGAACACATAGAAGTAATGAATACATTTCTAGACACATGCAACTTACCAAGATTGAACCATGAAGGAATCCAAAACTTCAACAGACCATTAACAAGTATTGAGATTTGGGCTGTAATGCAATATTTCCCAGCAAATGAAAGCCTAGAACCTTATAGTTTCACGGCTGATTTCTGTGAAACCTTTAAATAATTAATATTAATTCTACTCAAATAATTCCAAAAACTATATGGAGGGAATACTTGCAAACTCATTATATATGAGGCCAGTATGCCCTGATACCATAAACAGACAAAGACTCACCAAAAGAAAGAAAGAAAGAAAAACAAAGAAAAGAAAAGGCCAATTATCTCTGATGAATATTGATGCAAAAATCCTTAATAAATTATGAGAAAACCAAATTTGACAACACATTAAAATGAGCATTCACTATGACCAACTAAGATTTATCCCAACATGTACAAATCAATCAATGTGATACATCATATCAACAGAATAAAGGACAAAAAACATATGATAATTTCAATTGATGCTGACAACGCATTGGATAAAATTCACATTCCTTCATGAAAAAAAAAACATTTAAAAAGCAGAATATAGAAGGAACATGCCTAAACACAGCCATATATGACAGTCCCACAGCTAGTATCTACTGAATGCAGAAAAGATGAAAGTCTTTCCTCTAAGATCTGAAACAAGACAATGATGCCAACTTTCATGACTGTTATTCAACATGATATTAGAAGTGCTCTCTAGAGCAATCAGACAATAAATAATATGCAAATTAGAAAGGAAGAAATCAAATTATGCTTGTTTGCAGATAATATGATTTTATACTTGTAAAAACCTAAAGCCTCCAACAAAAAAGAGCTATTATAATTGATAAATTCAGTGAAGTTGTAGGATACAAAATCAGCATACAAAAATCATTAGCATTTCTGTATGCCAAGAGTGAACAATCTGAAAAAGGAATAAAAATAGTAATCCCACATAAAGTAGTCACAAATAAAATACTTGTGAATAAACTTAACCAAAGAAGTGGAAGATCTCTATAATGAAAAGTATAGAGTAGACTATTGATTAAAGAAATTGAGGACATACAATATGGAAAAATATTTCATGTCCATGGATTGAAATAATTAATATTTTTAAAATGTACTACAGAAGCAATCTTTAGATTCAACATGATTCCTATAAAATACCAATGATATTCTTCACAGAAACAGATAAAATAATCCTAAAATTTTTATGGAACCATAAAATAGCCAGAATAGCTAAAATTATCTTAAGCAAAAATAATAAAACTGGAGGAATCACATTACCTGATTTCAAATTATACTACAGAGGTATAATAACCAAAACAATACAGTGTTGTCATAAAAACAGACACCTAGACCAATGGGACAGAATAGAGAACCCAGAAACAAATCCATATGTCTACAGCGAGCTCCTTTTCATCAAAAGTGTCGATAATATACATTGGGAAGAAGACAGTCTCTTCAATAAATGGTGATGGGAAAACTGGATATTCATGTGCAGAATAATAAAGCTGGACTCTTATCTCTCATCATGTATTAAAATAAAATAAAAATGGATTAAATACTAAAACCTTGAACTATGAAACTACTACAAGAAAACACTGGGGAAAATCTCCAGGACATTGTAGTGGACAAATATTTCTCTTTTTTTTATTTTTTTTTTCTGCGATGGAGTCTCACTCTGTCAGCCAGGCTGGAGTGCAGTGGTACAACCTTGGCTTATTGCAACTTCTGCCTACTGGGTTCAAATGATTGCCCTGGCTCAGACTACCAAGTAGCTGGGATTACAGGCATGCATCGCCATGCCCAGCTAATCGTTTTCCTTTCTTTTTCTTTTTTTTTTTCTTTTGTTGTTGTTGTTGTTGTTCTTTAATTTTTAGTAGAGAGGGGTTTTGATCATGTTGGCCAGGCTGGTCTCAAACTCCTGACCTCAACTGATCCACCTGCCTTGGCCTCCCAAACCGCTGAGATTATGAGTGTGAGCCACTGTGCCTGGCTGGGCAAATATTTCATGAGTAATACCTCATAAGCACAGGAAATCAAAGCAAAAGTGGAGAAATGGGATCATACCGAGTTAAAATGTTTTTGCACAGCAAAGGAAATAATCTACAAAATTAAGACACAACCCACAGAATGGAAGAAAATATTTGTAAATTATCCATATTAGTCCATTCTCTTATTGCTATAAAAGACTACCTGAGACTGGGTAACCTGTAAAGAATAGAAGTTTAATTGACTCACAGTTCCACAGGCTGTACAGGAAGCATGGCTGAGAAGGCCTCAGGAAACTTACAATCATGGCAGATGGCAGAGGAAGTAGGCAAGTCTTACATGGAGAACTTGAGACTTAAAAGGAGGAAGAGAGAGCAGCAGGAGGTGCTACACACTTTTAAACAGCTAGATCTCATGAGAACTCACTCACTGTCATGGAACGGCAAGGGAGAAATCCACACACATAAGCCAATCACATTCCACCAGGGCCCTCCTCCAATATTGGGAATTATAATTTAGCATAAGATTTGGGCAGGGACACAAATCCAAACTATATCACTGTCCATCAGATAAAGGATTAACAAGAAAGAGAATATGTAAGGAATGCAGAAAACTCAATAGGAAAAATCTAATAATCTGATCAAATATGGGCAAAAGATCTGAACAGACATTTTACAAAAGAAGATATACAAATGGAAACAGGTGCATGAGAAGGTGCTTAACATCATTGATCATAAGAGAAATAATGAGACATCATCTCTCCTCTGTTAAAATGGCTTTTATCCAAAGTACAGGCAATAACAAATGCTGGTGAGAATGTGTAGAAAGAGGAACCATTGTACACTGTTGTTGGAATTGTAAATTAGTACAACCACTATGGAGAACAGTAGGCAGGTTCTGCAAAAATCTAAAAGTAGAACTAGCATACGATCTAGCAATCCCACTGCCAGATATGTACCAAAATGGAAGAAAATCAGTATTTCAAAGACACATCTGCCCTCCCATATTTATTGCTGCAATATTTATAATAGAGAAAATTTGGAAGCAAAACCTATTTGTCAACAGACAAATAAACAAAAAACAAAACAAAACAAAACCAAAAAAACCCAATGTGGTATATATAGGCCAGGTGCAGTGGCTCACACCTATAATCCAAGCACTTTGGGAGGCTGAGGCAGGTGGATCACTTGAGGTTAGGACTTCGAGACCAGCCTGGCCAACATGGTGAAACCCCGTTTTGACTAAAAATACAAAAAGTTAGCTGGGTATGGTGGTGCATGCCTGTAATCCCAGCTACTTGGGAGGCTGAGGCAAAAGAATTGCTTGAACTTGGGAGGTAGAAGTTGCAGTGAGCCGAGATGGCATCCTTGCACTCCAGTCTGGGCAACAAGAGTGAAACTTCGTCTGAAAAGAAAAAAAACGTGGTATATATAAACAACAGAGTACTCTTCAGCTATAAAAAAGAACGGGATCCTGTCATTGGTTACAATAAGCATGGAACTGAGGTACGCTATGTTAACAGAAATATACCAGGCACACAGACTAAGTACAGATGTTCTCACTCATTTGTGGGAGCTAAAATTAAAACAATTGATCTCAGGGAGATAGAGAATAGAATGAGGGTACCATAGGCTGGGAAGTGTCATTGGGGGAGGGAGAAATGAGACTGGTTATCTCCATCCCCACCTCTATGGTATATTCTCTGCTTACTTAATGTGTTAATCAAATTTTCTGCTAGTAATCATCACAATTTACAGTGTAGAATTCCTGCACATCTTTTGTTAGATTGATTATCATTTAATCTACTGGAATTTGTCTTAGAATGTAGCTACACAGGAGTCACAATTAAAAGCCTTGGGTTTTGTCCTTACTCCCTTCTCCTTGGCATTCCTGAATTCGAATTTTTTTTTTTTTTTCTGACTAGTAACATGAGGTTTCTAAAATTTTCTTTTATTTTTGGTTTAAGTGGCTTTTTATTGCTTTATTGGAGTCACTTCCAATACATAAACTGTATATTAATCAGTAATTCCCTTAAGTTAGTAAGTGTGGGCAGCATATTAGTCTCAATCTCCTTATTTCCCTCTATCCAAGGACATGGATCCTCAAGTTGTGCCTAAGTTAGTAGCCCTAAGTCTGATTTTGTCTTCAGATGTGAGGCTGCCATACTCCAATTTGTAGCCTTTTGCTTACAATCCATTCTCCACCCTGTGAATTGGCAAAGGAATTGAGAGTAAAAAGTAGCAGCGAATATGAAGGCTTATCTCAATTCCCTTCTCTCCAATCCAGGTTCTTGCATTTTCAAATTCCTTGCTATCATGGTTTCTCTTTTAGTTTGTGTGTTTGTTTATTTTTGGCTTACCTTTTTTACCTTTTATATTTAGTTGATACATAATCATTGTATGTATTTATAGGCTAGAGAGTGATGTTTTGATACATGTATACAACATGTAATGATAAAATCAGGGTAATCAGCATATATATCACGTCAAACATTTTTCACTTCTTCATGTTATGAACATTCAAGATCTTCTTTTCTAGGCTTTTGAAAATGTACAATAAAGTAAAGTTAGCCATATTCACCCTGCAGTGCTGAAGAACACCAGAATTCATTCCTCCTGTCTGGTTGTAATTTCATATTCCTTGACCAGCCTCTCCCCATCTTCCTGTCTCCGTTACCTTTCCCATCTGCTAGGTTTCTGATTCCAGCTACTACAATACAATTGGAAGCATAAATCTTGTGTTTTTTGAAATGTAACAAATTTGAATGGCAGCAGAAAATTCATATAGAATTAGCTATCTTGAGCTCATGAGAAATTTTGAGATAAATATGAACAATTTATACTTGAGATTTATTTATTTGTATTTACCAGTATCTGTATTTACATGCAAACTATTGGATAATTTAGATGCAAAAGTGAAATGATGATTTTCTAAGTATATTTGAATGACATGCAACCTATTAAGTAAATTATTTATGGTGCAAAAATATTTGAACTAGAAATGCAGATAAAAACTTCTCACCACAAGGCACACAAGTTATTTTCTGCCATTCTATTTAAATAAAACTTCAAATGTTCACATAGAATTCATGCACAGTACATGTACACTTGTACGTTCTGCACATGTGCCCAGAGCTTAAAGTGTAATAAAAAATAACAATTAGTGCACAATAAAAAGTGGATACTCAATAAGATGTGTATAAATTAATAAATTGATGAGTGAGTAAATATCGTATCTGTCCATGCCTATTTAACCAGACTTTTATCTGCTTAGTTATCATTCTTGTTTCTTAATGGATTAAACTTGCCTCTGTGGACAAGCATACTGTTTTTATCAGTTTCAATAATTTCATTCCAATTCATGTTTGTGTAACAAAATTATATTTTAGTTATATGAACATAGCTAACATTTGTTAGACAAGAGAAAAAGTGAAAAATTAAATGTATTTGCCTTTTCAGTTATTTTTTTCATGTTCAAAATTATGTGAAACTTTCCTCGATTTTTTATTTACCTTAATTAAGAATTTTATTTTCTCATCTAAAGTTCCTTTTTCACTTAACCTTTCCCATTCACATCATAGTTGCCTCCATGAAATTTTAGGTCTGTCAAATTTGGCATAGATTCTGACTTTTCATAATTGCAATTCAGATTCCCCTGAACAGAACCCAGTTTTCATTCCACAGTGATTCCAGACCTTTTACCTAAAACTCTAAGCATCCAAATCCAGCTCTGATTACTTTTCTAAGTAGCCTATGCTAGGTGGGATGCGTAAGGCCCTTAAGAGATACAAGTGTTTTCCATGCTCCAAAACTGTCTTTTTTCTACGAGTGATTTTATTTCAGGGAGCCACTCCACAGACTGCATGAATAACAAGTGCATAATTTTTACATTCATGAAATATAAATCTTAGGTTCTTTATAAAAACTGCAATCACAGCTTTTATAGATTTTAACACTTACTAAAACTTTATTGGCACCATCACATGGCTTCTGACTTGATCACTAGAACTGTGTATAATAGTGTTTACATTGTTAATTTCACTCATACTCTAATATGCCATGTCATTTTGTTATTTAAAATTATAACAAACATAATGATAATTTTCCATTTCCACTCACTTAATATCATACTATATCAGAAACCTCAATATAGGTAAAATATGATTGCAACATTTCTGATTTTACAATGTGGTAATCTCACCTTTTGACTCCAAGGAAATCCAAGAAAGAAAGAAAAAAGATCAGGATAATACTGAATTTATTATAATTTTTTTTAAATGCATTTGAAAATGTTTAGTATTTCATTGGTGATAATACATTGTTTACAAGCTACTCCACAATGGACTCTAATTGCTTAGCTGTATTTGAACCATGCTGCTTTGGAAAATAAATTTGGAAAATATCAAGTTTTTCTTTACATTATATTTATAGGTGGGTTTATATGAGTGGATGCTTTCTTTTTCTTCCTAAGGTTTAAGTCATTTTTACACTCTGCATGGCTAATTCAAAATTACCCAAAACATCAAAATTATACAATGTTGTTTTCATCAGATAAACACCCACTGAAGTATAGGTTATAGAAAATACTTATCCTCAGAATTGATTATCAAGCTTTAGTTAGAGGACAGATTAATGAACACAGAGACAGGTTGAACAAATCAATAATTATCTATGAGGACTAATTAACCAGCATGGAAACAGGATGAACAAAACAACAAGTATTTATTTCAGCCAGATACAACAATAAAAAAAAAAAAAAAAACACTTGCTATATTTCTTGGATAAAAAGATTAATAAGACAGCATTTGCCCTCAGGGATTGCAATGTCTTTTAGAAATATAATCTCAGCCAAAATACACACATTTTAAAAAATGGGTTAAATTTCACAAATGTAAGTGTGAACAGGGAAATCAATAAAGATATTGTGTACTTACCTCACCATAATATAGTAAGTTGGGGATGAGGTGAAATGACCTTTTCAGAAGCGAATATTAAATAAATACAAATTATGTAGTATGTTCTATGTTAACATTTACAGAGTTGCTATAACTTGTCATTCAAAAGCTGCTGCTTCATGTTAGCTCACTCACCTATTGTGACAAATCTCATTGTCATGGTAGTAATGTTTCATATTTTCAATTTTTTGATTAATATTCACTTAACTATAAACTTCACAAGGGAAGTGACTACTGCATACCATTGTACTTATAGTGCCTAACACAGTATCTGGTACAATACACATACTCTGAAAAATGTAGAAATACAATAAATAATTAACTTAGCCACCTGCTAATGCTAATGTGTCACAGATTTGCCTGGTCACCCACGACTAAGGACTAAGGCAGTGTGAGAGAAACTGACTACTAGAAAATGTCTCCTTGACACTGTTGCCTGGGCACTAAGTCTACAGTGTGACCAATTTTAACTGAAGTGTACATGTATGAAACCACCACCCCATCTTACATTTTATTTCTATCATCCATGAAACTTTCTTTGAACCCCTTTACAGTCAACCCTCCTTCAAATTATTATTTAATTATAGTAATAAAGAGTGCATTTACAAGAATAATTCAGGGTTTTAAAGGATAGGGAGGGTGATTTTGGCAAGTATATAGCTCATAATCGTATCATCCTGACTTGATATTCTAACCCTGTTTATTTCAAGACCAGAGCCACCAGGAACAGTGATACTTGAATATTGGCCTACCCACTGTTTTTCCTCCAGTGACTCTTTTGTGACTGTAAAAAAGAAAAAAAAAAAAAATTAACTATGCTGCATATATGACCAAAGGCCAAATAAAATACTATGTAAGTTACTAAAAATTGGCCATACTTTTGTTTGCAGGATTTCATATCCCTGGGTGACTGAGGGTCAAGCACCTTGCCAATAGGAGATGACAATGGCATCATGGCCAGCTCCAGATTCTTAGTCAAATCACTCTAGATCATGGCATGCTAACCAATTCTCCTACATCTTGAGACATATTAGGGAAAGCACAATAGAGTGGGGAGATATGGAAAGCATCTGATTAACAGCAGGAGGCTGAATGATGAGGTGTTTACCTATTCTTACCACAATAAGTGACAAGAAAATAGCCATTCTTTCATGTAACTTCATCTTTTATTAACACTAGAAAAGACATCTTGCAGCAGGAACTACCATTTAAAACAAATTTTTTAAGGACAGCAGAAAATTTTAGGGAACAAAACATTTCCCTTTGGATTTTATTCTGTTAGTATATATGCTTGGAGATAACAAACTGTAAAGAGGAGTAATGTAAATCTGTCCAAACCAGAACATTTACAGATTTAGTTTAATGCCAAAAATAGTGTCTTTGTTCAATGACACCTGAACACCAGTTCATGTAAAGGCTTAGCAGGTGGATTAGCAGATGGTAGTCAGAATTCCCAGGTTTACCACTAATATTCATTGCTTCATCAAAACCAAGATAAAGCAAAAACTATTTAAAAGAGAAGGCTAAGCATATATCAAGTCCTATTATGTAGACTAGTGAGCTAAATTTTGCATTCTACTGTGATTATCTGGGGGAAATGAAGGCATTAACTAAAGACATTGATAAATATTTCTATCAATTTGCTCAGACAAAAATGTTTTTAAACTACAGACTATAGGATAATTACTCAAAATAAACAGTAATTAACCGAACTAAATCAAGCAACACAAGGGTTTGTAAATTTGCCCTGTGGTTTACCAGCTGTGCTTTTTACTGTCTGCACTGTGAATTTACACTCATGCTTCGAGTGCTCAAGAGGTGGTAGAAAATTGAAGTGTGTTTTAGAAGCATATTAAGCAAGGTTAAAATTACTGATTTAGTCTGTCTAAATCATCCAGCAATGAGAGATTTACTTCTTTAAAAATCAGTATGAAGCAAGTTTAACAAGCCTTTACTGAACACCTGTTATACGCTGAAAACTGTGTGAAACCTAGAGATAGGAACTTAAGTAAGACATGTAGAGTGCAAATAGAATAAAAATAGAGACAGAATAAAAATTTTGCTGAGTGATTTATGTACAGGTCAATGAGTTATGACATCAGAGAAATGAGCAGAATTCCTCTTCTGTGCTATATTAAACACTGCTTTGGGAATCAGAAACTGTTTACTACCTCCGTTTGGCCATGGATTCATAATCCTTCCTTGGTAGTGAGAAACATTGATTCCAGAGACTGATAATGCTGGGAGAATTTTCTCTTATTTGATTCATCTTATCATTAGAAACTGGCCTTACCAACCCTGCTGCCAAGAGTCCTTGGAAATGTCAAAGCTGCAATTATAACAGGTAATTTGCCGGCACATTATGGCCTATGATAAACTCTTAGATTTTTATTTATAGCCACAATCCATCTATGTTTTACTTCTGGTGAAAGTGGTCAAATTTTATCGTAAGAGAATGAAAAATATCATTTTATATAACAGCTCTAAAATAATAATCTATTTGCCTATCTAGACATGTTCACTTATTTGTAGAGTTGGGTTTCTTTTATGATTCTGGGAGCATAGTCTTTAGTGTTTTAAGTATAAAATAATATTTATCAAGCACTTCATAAGCTCTAGGCACTCACTAAGGCCCTTGGGGAATAACATTAAGAGAATCAAGTCCTGTACTCTAGTTTCTGCAAGATTCAGCTTTATAAATGCTTCAGCTTGACAAACCTCTTATGACATGATCATCGAAACAGTTACTGAGCAAGTATCCAATGTCAACCTAAAACACACTAATAAAAACTGATAAAAACATGTCCCAGCATTTACAAATTATACTTTGGAAAGGAAAAGTTAACATGTAAAAGCACCCTCTACTCATTGTTTATTGTATGTAAATGCATTGAACTAATAGCATTATTTCATTTAAGTTTCACAACACCATGTGAGATAGGCACTATTTTTTACTATTGTTATACTATTTTTATTTTATATTTATATCTATTTTTTAGGTAGAATATTAATGATATGTGAAGGGGAAAGAATTGCAAAATATCACACAGCCACTAAGGGTTACATAGGGACTTGGACCTTGCATGGGGAAAGCCAGTGGAGAATGAAGGGTAAGCATGACATGCAGATGATCTCATGCTCAGGCTGTGGTTTAAATATGGCAGATCATTCAAGTGAAATTGCTTTGGCCAGGAAGCATAAAAGGGCAGGCAGTCTTAGTACAGGGGCTCAGATGACATATTTCTACAACAACAACAACAACAACAACAAAAAGGTTTTTGATGTAGCTTTGAATTCCGTATCTCTTTGAAAGAATCTCAAATAAACAATCAGGCCGGGCGCGGTGGCTCAAGCCTGTAATCCCAGCATTTTGGGAGGCCAAGACGGGCGGATCACAAGGTCAGGAGATCGAGACCATCCTGGCTAACACTGTGAAACCCCGTCTCTACTAAAAAATACAAAAAAAAAAAACTAGCCGGGCGAGGTGGCGGCGCCTGTAGTCCCAGCTACCCGGGAGGCTGAGGCAGGAGAATGGCGTGAACCCGGGAGGCGGAGCTTGCAATGAGCTGAGATCAGGCCACAGCACTCCAGCCTGGATGACAGAGCGAGACTCTGTCTCAAAAAACAAAACAAAACAAAACAAAAAAAACAATCAATGAGACTTTCTAAGAGCTGCTGGAATCCACAACTGGCATTGAGATCAGTGAGAGCCACCATCTTTTCCTGTTTCCTCCACTATAACCATTATTCCATCATAACCATTGCTCCAATAATATGACAACCAGTGGAGCAAAATTTTACTCAAACATAGAAGGATATATTGAAGAACTGGGAAGCTACAATTATGACCTCACAAAGTCTAGTAAGAATGAAAATTCCAGAAATATTGGCAAATCTACAGTATACACTGTTTCTTTTCAAATGTTTATTTGATTATGGTAGATAACATGTTGTTCACTAAGGTTTTAGTATAAGAAAAAAAAGGAAAAAAATGGGCTTGGCGCAGTGGCTCACGCCTGTAATCCCAGCAATTTAGGAGGCCAAGGCAGGCAGATCAAGAGATCAGGAGATCGAGACCATCCTGGCTAACATGGTGAAACCCCGTCTCAACTAAAAATACAAAAAATTAGCAGGGCGTGGTGGCGGGTGCCCGTAGTCCCAGCTATTCGGGAGGCTGAGGCATGAGAATGGCTTGAACCCAGGAGGCGGAGCTTGCAGTAAGCTGAGATGGCACCACTGCACTCCAGCCTGGGTGACAGTGAAAGACTCTATCTCAGAAAAAAAAAAAAAAAAAAAAAAGATTTTAAAAATTGTATTTACAGTGACATTCATTAATACATTATGATTTTATTAGGACCTGTATACAATGTATTGGATACATTCAATTACTTATTTCTTATACAGTGGCACATATTTGAGTTTCAGACCCCAAGTTAAATTTCACAAATGTTACCTCAGCTACAATGAACTTCCAATATTATATTTCTAATAATTTTATATAGTGGGTATGAACATGCTACAGTGTGTAAAAATGTGCCTATTTTGTGAGTGGAAATACAGCTGTTTCTGTTTATCTCTAAAAATCTAAATCGCTTGTGGCTTTATGTAAATTCTGGTATGTTAGTTTAGTAACAAATTAATGTAAATAATTTAATAGACTATCTTGTTTGCTAATACTATCAATTTTTCCTCCATATAAAAATCACAAACAGGGAGTTTAAAATTTAAGAACTTAGCTTATGAGTGAAAAATGTCTTAGGGGCTCAGTCTTGTGGGGTGGGAGGAGTCACACTTCCCTGAGTTTTACCTCCAGGAGCCCTACAAGGTTCTTACTGTGAAGATCTGAGGAAAAAGCCTTCTTGCTTCTGGCAGAGAAAGAAGAAAAAAATCAACTATATCAAAATACCTTAGGAGCACTCTGCTCTCCCTAACAAGGCCTGACCTCAAGGCAAACTATTAAACTATTTTGCCAGAACTAACCTATTGAGATTTTATCAAAATCTAACTGATGCGAAGGAAGTGAAAAATACTCAGCTCTGGCTCACTAAAAGACTGAGACCTAGCCGTAAGACTCCAGAAAGCTCCCACAACCCCCATACGCTACTATCACATCAATAGGGGTCCTGCATAATAAAAAGGAGATTACAGCTAACAAACACTGAAAGCCTTTGACACTATTTAAGTAGGTTCTAGGAACACCCAAAGACAGCAGGTCAGACAAAAACAGGGACACCAGAAGGAGTCTTAGCCTGTGAAACCACAGCTGTAGCAAATAGTAAACACATATTAACTCCTAGCAAGAGAAACATAAAGCCTCAGTTTCTTTTAACTGATAAATCATGTGTGGCTTTTAACAAAAAATTACAAGGCATGCTAAACAGGCAAAAACAAACAACCAAAACCACAAAGGGACAAAGTAAGCATCATAACCAGACTCAGATATGGCAGAGAATTCAGAATTATAAAACTAAGTATTTAAAAGGATTAAGTGGTAACAACTGACAACATGCAAGAGCAGATGGATAATATAAGCACAGTGAGGGGAACTCTAAGAAAGAATGAAAGAAATGCTAGAAATGAAGAACTCTGTAAAAGAAATGAAGAATTCCTTTAATAGGCTCATCGGAAGACTGAACAAAACCAAGGAAATAATCAGCAAGCCTGAAGATATGTTGATATAATCTTCCAGACTAAAATGAAAAGATTAAAAAAATATAAAGTCCAAAGCTGTGGGACAATTATAAAAGATGTGGCATATGTACAGTGGAAATACGTGGAGAAGAATGAGAGAAAGAAACAGAAGAAGCCGGGCACAGTGGCTCATGCCTGTAATCCCAGCACTTTGGGAGGCCGAGGCGGGTGGATCACGAGGTCAGGAGATCGAGACCATCCTGATTAATGTAGTGAAACCCCGTCTCTACTAAAAATACAAAAAACCCAGCTGGGCGTGGTGGCAGGCACCTGTAGTTCCAGCTACTCGGGAGGCTGAGGCAGGAAACTGGCGTGAACCCGGGAGGGGAAGGTTACAGTGAGCCGAGATGGTACCGCAACACTCCAGCCTGGGCAACAGAGTGAGACTCCATGTCAAAAAAAAAAAAAAAAAAAAGAAGCAGCAGCAGAAGAAATAATTGAATAATTGTAGTAATAATTACTGAGAATTTCCTAAAGTTAATGGCAGACACCAAACCACAGATCCAGGAATGTAAGAGAAAAGCAAATAGGATAAATATCCAAGATTCTTCACCTAGGCATATCATTCATAATAAAACTTTGGAAAATAAAGGAGAAAGAGGACATATTGGAAGAAGCCAGGAAGAAGGGGGAAGCATTTATCTATGGAAGAATACAAGTAAGAATTCCATTGAACCTTCACTCACAAATCACGCAGGCAAAAAGAGAGTGGAGTAAAATATTCAAAATGTTAAAAGAAAGAAAGAAAAATCCACCAATGCACAATTCCATGCCTAGAGAAATTATCCTTCAAACATTAAGGAAAAATAAAGAAATTCTCAGGCAAACAAAAATAGAAAGAATTTGTTGCTAGTAGGTCTACCTCATAAGAATGTTAAAGAAGTTATTTAGAATAAAGAAAAATATGATACATCATAAATTCAGGCCTACATAAAGAAAGGAAGAAGGTGGGAGAAGAAATAAAAGTTAAATAGAAACTATTAATAACAGCAACACTGTATTTGTTGGTTCTAGCTCATGGATAAGCTAACTAACTGATAGTGATGTTATAAGTAATGGGAGAAAGGAAATGAGAAGGTGCTTCTACTACCTGTGAAGCAGTACAGTGTTGTTGCAATGGGGACTTGAATTTCTTGTAAATGTAAATTGCAAAATCTAGGGCAACCATTTCTTTTTTAAGAACTAGAATTGATACACTAATAGAGGAGAAAATTGAATTATATAAAAATATCAATTAAAATGAAAGGAAGGTACAAAAAAGTGGAAGACAAAAAGTAACAAGGAAAAATATAAAATACAGTTACAAACATGGTAGGTTTTAATTTTAGAAATAAATAATTTTAGAAATAAAATTATTAATAATCATTTTAAATATGAATATTCTAAAACCAACAATTAAAAGGCAGAGACTCTGAGACTTGAAAAAATTAATAAATAAAATAAATCCATTTTAAGTAAAATGACACATAGAGATTAGAAGTAAGCAATGGGGAAAGATATACCAGGCTGGAGAAACTACTTTCACACTAAACAGCTTAAAAATTAGAAGATATAAAGAGCAGCATTACAAGATAAAAAGGTGAAATTTCTAAGAAGACACAACAGTCCTTTATATATATGTACCTAACAGCCGTGTCAAATATGTGAGGCAAAAACTGACACAACTCCAAGCAAAAATAGATAAACCCACCATGATGCAGACTTCAACACACATCTGTAAGTAATGGACAGATACAGCAGGCAAAAAATAAGTAAAACTGTGGTTAAATTAAATAACAGCATGTAATTGACATTTGTAGAACAACAGAATAAGCGATCTTCTCAAGCTCACTTGAAACACTCAACAAGACATATCCCATTGCAGGCCATAAAACTGAACTTAACGAATCAAAAAAAAAAAAAAAAAAAAAGGAAAAAATCAGTCATGAAAAGTATGCTCTCAGACCACAATGTAATTAAAATAAAAATCAATAAAAAAGGATAGCTGGAAAATCTCAAAATATTTGGAGTTATTGGAGACTCCTAACTAATACATAGATCAATAAGAAATTTTAAGATAAATCTAAAAATACTTTGAGCTAAATGAAAATAAAAATTCAACCAACCAATGTATGTTCAAAGCTTGGAATGCAGTACATACAGCAAAATTGAAAGTATGTCTATAAAGACCTAAGTTAATAATCTATTCTTCAGACCCCCAAAACTGGAAACAGAAGAAAAAATTAAACCTGAAGTAAGCAGAAGAAAACGAAGAATAAAATTCACAACAGAAATAAATTTAATTGAAACCAGGAAAACAAAAACAGGGAAGATCAAAAAAACCAAAAGCTAGTTGTTTGAAGATTTATATAAACTTCTATTCAGACTAACCAAGATGAAATGGAGAAGGCACAAATTACTAATATCAGAAATAAAAGAGGGGCCATCACTATTGATCCCATAGACATTAACTGTATAGCTAAGAAATATCATGCACAACTCTGCCCACAAATTTGGTAACTTAGACAAAATGGACCATTTTCTTGAAGGACACAATTGACCAAAACTCACACAACGAGAAATAAATAATCTCTGTAGTTTTTAAATAAATTGAATAAAAAACTAATAATATTCCAAAATGGAAGTTACAGAATGCCCAGATGTTTTTACTGGTGAATTCTACTAAATATTTAAGGTAGAAATGATGCCATTTTTCTACAATTCATTTTTGAAAATTGAAGAAATATTTTCTAATCATTTTGTGAAGTCATGAGGTTAGTACCTCAGTAAAACCAAAACCAGACAATGATGTTACAAAAAAGAAAACTACAGATCAATATTTCTGTTGTAGATATGTGCAAAATCCTCAGTGAAATATGAGCAAATCAAATATAACAATGTATAACAATAATTATACACCTATGGCCAGGTGGAACCTATCCCAGGCATGCAAAGATGCTTCCACATTCAGAAAACAATTTGTGGAATACATCAATCACATCAACAAACAGAAGAAGAAAAAAATTGTGATTATATCAATAGATGCAGAGAAGTATGTGAAAAAATCTGTCATCTATTTATGATAAAACACTCAGCTAGTACTAAGGATTGATGGAAATTTTTTCAACTTGGTAAAGAATGTTTATTTAAAAAAAATTACACCTAGGACTGTATTAATAGATTAAGGGTGAGAAACTGGATTTCTCCCTAGGAAACAAATCAAGGATTTCCCCCTCTCACCATTCCTATGCAACATCAAACCATAAGTTCTAGCTAATGCAATAAAAGAAGAAAAAAAGAAAACCTATAAAAATTGAAAAGGAAGCAATAAATCTATCTTTTCTCACAGATAACATAATTTCCTATGTAGAAAATTCCCACAAAATTTTACAAAAGAAAACCTTTTTGTTAAAAGTTATTCACTCACTCCAAAACAACTGGAGCAAATAACAGCTAATATATATAAAATTTATTGTGTACTTACATACTGTGTACATATATATACCTATGTGTGTGTATATACATAACATACATATATACATACATATATACATATATATACACATACATATATACACACACACAGATACAACAGGATACGAGATTGACTAATGAAGGTCAATTACTTTCCTATACACCAGCAGTGAATAATTGTATTTTAAATTTGAAACACAACCCAACGTAATTTTCATTAACACAAAATGAAATATTTAGGTGAAAATCTAAAAAAAAGCATACAAGATCTATATGAGAAAAACGACAAAACTGAGGACAAATGTGAAAGCTCTAAATAAAGAGGGATATTCTATATTCATATATGGAAGGCTTAAATCATGTTAAGATGTGAGTTCCTCCAAACTTGATCTGTAAATTAAATGAGATCCTGATCATAAATCAAGCATATTGTTTTATGGAAATTGACAAATTTATTCTAAATTTTATATGGAACTGCAAAATACTCAGAAGATTCAATGCAATAGTTAAGAAAAAAGTAAAGTCAGAGAATTGACACTACCCAACTTCCAGAGTTACTAAAATCTATTTTAATCAAGAGAGTGTAGTACTGGTGAAATAACAAACATATGGATCAATGGAAAGAAATAATCAGAAACAGACCCACACAAATATAGTCAACTGATCTTTCACAATACCACAATCGCATGCCAATGAGGAAAGGATAATCCTTTTTTTTTTTTTTTTAAATGGTTTTGAATCAACTGGATTGCCATATGCAGGAAAAAAAAAAGTCAAGACACTGACTTTACAGCTTCCACAAAAGGGGCATAGACAGACATGTACAATAAAAAATCATAAAACACTAGAAAATAATATAGGAGAAAATCTACGTGACCTCAGGTTTGACAATGTGACAATGAGTTTTTAGACACAACACCAAAAGCCCAATCCATGAAAGAAAAGAAAACAAAACAAAAGACCAATTTTGTAAGTTGGGCTTAATTAAAATTAAAACTTTCTCTCTTTGATTCTTTTACAGAATCAACAGAATGTAAAGCCACAGACCAGGATAAAATTTTTATAAAATATATATCTGATAAAGAAATTGCATCTAAAATACACAAAGAACTCCAAAACACAACAGTGAAAAAAAGAAGCAACTCAGTTAAAAAGTTAACAAAAGATTTAAACTGACACTTCAGTAAGTAGGGTATACACACAGGAAAATACATTCAATATTATATGTTATTAGGGAACTGAAAATTAATACTACAATGACATATCACTATATATCTATCAGAATTGCCAAGATGCTATATACTTAGAAAACCAAATTCTGTTAATGGTGTGGAGAAACTGGATCTGTCATTCATTGTTGGTGGAAATGCAAAATGGTAAAGCCACCTTGGAAGAACATTTGGAAGTTCCTTAAAAAGCTTGACATAATTCTACCAAATGAAACTGCAATTGAGCTTTTAGATATTTACTCAAACAAGTTGAAAACATGGATTCATGCAAATTTTTGCACAGGTTTGTTCATAATTTCTTAACACTAGAAGCAGGCAAGATGTTCTTCAAAGGTGAAATGGGTACAAAAGCAGTGGTACACCCATACAAAACCTATCATTCAACAATAAAAAGATATGAGCTCTTAAGTCTCAAAAATACATGGAGGAAACTCAAATGTATACTGCTAAATAAAATAAGCTGGTTCACAAAGGCTACGTATTCTATGACTGTCACTATAAGACATTCTGGAAAAGGCAAAACTACAGAGATTTTAAAAATTAGTTGTTGAAGAGTATGGTGGGAATAATGAATATGTGGGGCACAGGATTTGTGGGGCAGTGAAATTATTATGTACTATACTAAAACAATGGATACATGAAATTATGTATTGTCGAAATACATAAAACCATATTTCTCAAAGTGCAAACCTATAGATTTTGGATAATAACAATGCATCAATATGGTTTCATCAATTGCAATAAGTGTACCATATGAAAATGATGCATTTATAATAGGGGAAAGTGGAGGATAATGGGAGGGAGTATATGGGAATCCTCTGTAGTTTCTTCTTAAATTTTATGTAAAAATATAACTGGTTTTAAAAATATATTAATTTCAAAATGGATAATAAGCTGAACATTTTGCAACATATTATATGCACAAAAAGTTAAGAAAAATACTATCTTATCTGATAAAATTGAAGTCATGCAAAACCTCTGGATATGTTCTGTGCCCTTTCTGTGATATTTACCTTGTTAGGTTTTGTGTTCTTTTGAAAGTCTTTCTTCTTATTAAATAAAAGGTCAAGTAAAATTCAGTCCATATTTATTATTCTTTTAAAAATCCTGTACTGGCAAATATTCTATTAACCTGTTCTCTACGGGTACCTTTCTAAATGGTCTTTTTTCTTTTTTCTTTTCTTTTTTTCTCCTTTTTCTGCATCAGTTTTACCTGGCTTTAGCTGAGAAAGGAAGGATTTACAGAGCTGATAAAGCTTAGCTTCTCATGTCTGTCTAGCATGCTATCATGTCTGTCTAGCATGAAGGGAACTAACTCAATCTGGGCAAAATAAATAAATAAATAAAATATAATAGAGATTCTTAGACTACTTAAGTACTAGCCAACCACCTTCTTAATACAATATTCACAGTCAGAAAAGTAGATTCAATTTCATACATTTATATTAAAAATGTCATATTAAACAGAATTCTCATTCACAAAAATAAGGTATTTTGAATTACACAATTAATGATGTTCAAAGACTCTTTTAAATACCCCATTAGTATTTTAATGAGAAATTGAATCATAGAAAACCTTCACTTGTATAACTTTCAAATTTTCTCGTTAAATATTAATAAAACATGCAACAAAAATGTGAACTTGGAGTTATTTGAAGGCCACAGAGCTTAGTGAAGGGTATTGGCTTGGCAGTCAGACAAACAGTTTTCTAGAATTTGAAAAGCCACTAATGAGATCTGAGACCTTGTAAAGGTCAATTAACATTTGAGAGTCTTAGCCTCTTTGCCTTCAAATCTATAAAAGGAGAATGTAGGTCCAGCTGATCTTTGCAACCACTGCCAGCTCCACAGTTATTTCAATGCCATCACACTATTCAGTCCAGTGGCACAAATGTGGTTTTTAAAAATTATAAATATATTTCAACTGGAATTTTTTCACCAAAATGAAAATAAGTACATAAGTATACAAAGTGACTTAATATACTTCATTAAATTTTTAACAAAAGCATGAAAAGTGAGTCTGTTGAAATGAACCCACTTACACAACCAGTCCTCTAAAATGATCTATCTCAAGGCAGGCACACTGGTTTTCTCATTAGCATCAAACTCTCACATCTTCCATTTGATTATCTGGGCAGTTTTATTGCTAGCAGAGGAATGGAATAGTTTGAAGACATTGAAGCAAGTAATTAAACATGGAATGCTTCAGAGTATTTGACAGAAATGCAAACTAGACAATCACGAACTAAGTCATACTTAACTGCAATTACTACAGACTATCTAAGGCTTCCTGGCATGTAGACCTGGACTAAGGTAGGTTCAATATCTTCAGTAATTTTTTTTTTTCCAGATCCATGGTAGTTATACCTGGTTGACCCTGATACTCACTTAAGAAGCTTCTTAATAATCTCTATTCCTCAAACTCAACCCAGATTCACTGTATCAGAATCTCCCAGCATGGCGTTTACCAATTGTTATAGTTCAAAGTTCCCCAGGTAATTCCCCTGTATGCTGAAGTTTGTAACCCATGGCATGTATGCTAAGGTAAGTACCTACTTAAGTACCAAGATATACAACTCACTAAATCTATTCATGATGCCGATTTTATTTTCCACTTTATAATGTCTCAAAAATTACTTATCTTGATAATATCCCATCTAAAAATAAATAGACGTAATGGTTTTTCTTTTAGTTTCATCAGTTTACAAGAACAGACTAATGTTTTTGAGACCACTTATATACCTGTATTTTCAACATTTTCAATAAAGCAATAGCAGTAATCATGATTATTGCAATGATAATAATATTGTGGATGCTGTTATCAGTGCATTAAGCATATTAGTTCATTTAGTCTTTAAAACAACCCAGTGAACTAGGTAATATTATTCTTTCTATTTCATGAATGAGGAAAGGAAGCATTAATGATGTTAATTAATATGTTCATGGATATATATCTCTAGGTGTTAGAGCTTGGATTTGAACTCAGCATACTGAGCTTGGAATCCATACTTTGATTATTTTAACTTATTTCACTCTTTAGAAGTGAAGAGTTTTTTAGAAGTAAATTGTTTTTTAGAATGGTTTCTTACTGATCGCTACTGCAGGTTCACACCAGGACGTGGTGCTGAATCCCATAGTTCTTGATTCACTCTCTGGCTCAGTAGGTAAAAGAAGGGATTTATAGACAGGTACCAAGATGTGTTTTCTTGCAGCACTTACTTCGAGCCATACAGCATACTGTTCATTAGACAACATGCAGCCTAGTGTAAGAATCTGGCAGAGTCTGAAAGGATATGTGTTGGCATGAATCTCAGTCTGTCTTTGTGTGTGTCTGCTAGTCTGAGTGCTGCCATCCGATTGGACCAGGGAACGAATTTGAGAAGCACGCCAACGTGGCTTGGCTCTTTTTAAAGACACCTGTCAACACTTGGCAAGGGCTCAGAGAGTGCAGCCATTAAGTGACCACAGGATCGTTTATATTTCCCAAAATGAAATCATAAAGGCAGAAAAAGGTATAATTAGAGGAACGATCTTTAAAATTAAATCTTTTTTTAAACAAGTAGTCCTTCTCTATCTACCAGATAAACCTAGAGGCTACATTTCCTCTTTGCTGGATGTTTTGCTTTCACAAGGTTCATATTAATTTTATAAATATGCTGACCAAATAATACATTGGCCAGCTACAACCAGGTTATATTTGGTTATTTGTTGTTCTATCATTTTACTTTATTTATTTCATTTTATTACTTTTTAGGAGGAGCCTTGTTTTGTCACCAGGCTGTAGTAGAATGGCACGATCTTGGCTCACTGCAACTTCTGCCTCCTGGGTTCATGCGATTCTCCTGTCTCAGCCTCCCGAGTAGCTGGGACTACACATGCGCACCACCACACCTGGCTAATTTTTGACATTTTTAGTAGAGACGGGGTTTTGCCATGTTGGTCAGGCTGTTCATCTGAACCTCGTGACCTCAAGCAGTCCTCCTGCCTCAGCCTCCCAAAGTGCTGGGATGTAAGCCACTATGCCCAGCCTTTCTACCATTTTAAAAGATGATTTTCTGGTCATAATATTATCCTTTGGAATATAGCAACTTACATTCCTTTAAATCCAGCTGGTTTCAGTGACTCCTCTTCCTAAAAAAATATTGCAAAGTACATATCATAAAAATACTCTTTGCATAAAATTCTTAGAAATTTTGGGGAAAAATTATGCCATGTCCTTTAAAACACACATTTGATTTAACAAGGAAAGAAGATGATTTTAAGACAACCAGTTTGTCCCAGTTTGTTCAAGACTGCCCAAATGTTAAAACTGAAAGTCCCATGTCTTGGGAACTGCTTCAGCTCTAGGTAACTGGTACCATCGGCTTATTAACTTTCTACTGTGGTATAGTGCATTTCTATACAATTAACAACCTAAAACCATACACATATTTATTATATCTCAGTTTTTTTAAGCCAGAAGTCTGGGCATGTCTTAACTGTGAGTCCTCTACTTAGGGAATCACACAGCTGCAATCAAGATTTTGGGTCTGCTGCTTTTCCATCTATAGGCTCAATTGGAGAATATACTTGCTAACTTATTCCAGTGGTTGACAAAATTCATTCCCTTGCTGCTGCAGGACTGAGGTCCTCATTTTCCTGTTGGTTGTCAGCCAGAGGCTACTCTCAATTCCTGGGGGTCATCAACAGATTCACACTATGGAGATCTCTCCTTTGGTCTTCTTACAACTTGCCATCTCATTTCTTCTAAGGTACAAATGGAGGGAGACACTCTCTCTATTAAGATAAATTCTTTCAATGATCAATAGAGTTTAAACAGAAATTTTCATTGTCAAGCTTCTTACAAAATGTCAGTGTCCAACAAATACCTGGATTGTGGCCTAGTGAAACTTCGAAGCAGAAGACCTAGCTAAGCTACACCTAGACTTTCAATCAATAGAATTGTTTGATTTAAAAATGTGTGTTGTTTTGAACTTCTGGGTTTGTGGTAATTTGTTATGCAGAATGGAAAACTAATAGAGTTGGTCACTAATATTGTTTGGATTTATGTCCTCACCAAATCTCCTGTCGGATTGTAATCCCCAATGTGGTAGGAGGAGGCTGGTGGGAGGTGATTGGATCCTGGGGACACACTTCTCACTTGCTGTTTTTGTGATACTGAGTTCTCAGGAGGTCAGGTTGTTTGAAGTGTGTAGCACTTCCCCCTTTGCTCTCTCTTCCTCCTGCTCTAGCCATGGAGGATGTGTTGGCTTCCCCTTTGCCTTTTCCCATGATTGTAAGTTTCCTGAGAACTCCCCAGCCATGCCTCCTGTACAGCCTGCAGAATTATGAGGCAATTAAACATATTTTCTTTATAAATTACCAGGTTTCAAGTATTTCTTTATAGCAGTGCAAGAATAGAATAATATAGTCACTCTAGAGTTTACAACCAGTAGCGCCCCCCCAACCTTGGACCTGCCACACACACACACACACACACACACAAAGGAACAATAGTACGTGGTTGCTCTAGGTGGATGGAGACTTGGGATTTAAGGCTTAGGCTGGGGAAAAGGACAAAAATTAGGCTTTTCCAAAGAGGGAAGTAGAACTAAGACACAATCCAAATTTTTTTCATAATTTTTATATTTCAGCTGAAGCTAAAAGCAGCAGAAAAATGCATACAACTTACTGAGAGAAAACAATTCCCCATGAACATTTTATAGCCAGTTAAACTATTTTTAAAAAATAATTTCAATTTTATTTAAATACAGGGGGATACATGTGCAGGTTTGTTACCTAGGTATATTATGTGATGCTGAAGTTTGGGATACCAAAGACACAGAATCAGTCCAGGTGCCCATGCTCATCAACAGTGGATTGAATACAGAAAAGTGGTACATACACCCCATGGAACACTATGCAGCTATACAAAAAGAACAGTGGAATCACATTCTTTGCCACAGCATGGATGCAGCTGGAGGTTGTTAATCTAATCAAATTAGCATAGAAATAGAAAACCAAAGACTGTATGTTCTCACTTATAAGTGGGAGCTAAACGTGGAGCACATGTGGACATAAATGTGGGAACAATAGACACTAGAAACTAACAAGGAGGAAAGGAGAGGCACAGGGTTGAAAAACTATTTTAAGATATAAAGGATATTAAGCAATGTTAAGAAAAATAAAAATGAATGTGGTCTATAACAATAGACTCCTCACTAAAGGAGATTCTTAAAGGTGGACATAAGAAGCAAAAAAAAAAAAAAAAAAAAAATCCTAGAGTTAAGTTCTGATATGAAAGAAGTAATAGTGACCATTTAAACTGTTAAGCACAGAAATGAATCTCAATAAACATTCACCAAAATTACAAATTGTCATCACTTCTACTTTGGAAGGTATGATAATGATGTAGGAGTAAAATAATCCACAGTAATATCATGTAAGATGGCAAAGGCCACCAAAGTCAAATGCAAGTTCTTAATTATTTCTTTCTTTTTTAGAGACAGAGTCTTGCCATGCTGCCCAAGCTGAACTAACTCCTGGTCTCAAGCAATCCTCCTACCTTAGCTGAGTAGCCAGGACTGCAAACATAGCTCAGTGTACCTGGCCTTGTTTATTTCTGAAGGAGAATGAGATACTTATTAATTTTAGACTAGTGATATACTTATTAATTTTAGACTTCGTAGATTAACTGTTAATATTGTGAAGATAACTACAAAAAGATCTTAAATAGGGTATATGCTGTCTAAATTATATGAGAAAAAAGTAAAAAGTTTACTCAAAGAAAATAATTGCCTAAATTAAGCATAGAAATTTTGATAACTATGTTTTTAAAAGATGATGTAATTATATACAAATAAATTAATATTTACAATAAATATGTGTATTGCACTAACTACTCCACTTACAAAATTTATGCCTGAATTAAAAATAAATCATTTTATTCTACATTGCATACATATATTTAAACACCACATTATACCCCATACATGTATACAATTTTGATTTTTCAATTAATATAATATTAATCAAGCATAACAAAATAAAATATAGAAAGTGTGGCTTGACTATCCACCACAGAATAATAATAAAATTTTTAAAAATACCCTTTTCTATACACTCTAGAAGATAGTCACTCAAAACACAAAAATGATAGAGTAAGTAGATAACAACATGTGCTTTATGAAAAGTTGTTAATAAAAGCAAAAGCTATAGTTAATATTAAAGTAGATTTTAATGAAAAAAATTTAAAGTCTAGTGCAACATTGTAAGAAACTTCATAATTACGCATTTCCAGTCATGAGGAAGGTACTTTAAATTATACACACACATATACACATACAATAAATTAATCTGTTGAGAAGTCAAGGAAAAATGTATCACAAATGTTAGAACTGTGCCTAGTATATACTAAATACTTTATAATTATACCCAGAAAAGGGGATGTAATTGAACAGATCATTAAACTTTTCCCTCTTAATCTGATCATTTTGCGTTGAATACTTATATCTCCAAGCACAAAGTAAAAATGAAACCATGAAATATATTTTGGCTTTATTATTGCCATTCCAAGTGATATTTTCTAGTCTATGTCTTATTTTTTATTGCTACTTCAAGCCATAATTAAAATTATAAAGAATACCAAAAGTATTTTTGTTCACAGATTCTGTTTTCTTATAATGAATGTAATATTCTTAAAAGAAAACAAGATCTAGAACATGCAGAATTTTGAAGTAAATTCTTCAGGTACTTTTTGGAAATAAAACGTAGGAGAGTTCAATTCAGTTAACACATGAATTGAGTTTGTGGAAATCAAAATCATACCATCCATTGATGATATGAATATGGTAAATGAAGATGCTAAAATCATATATCCGTATGTGACCATAAATATGGTGTATAAAAACAAGTGTCTGAGTGCATATGGATATATGTATGTGCATGTATGTATGAATGTGGGAATGTATGCATATCTCTCGAAAAAGAAAGACAGCAATACAGACAGAAAAGCTAAACCAAAAGAGAGAGAGACAGACAGTGAGAGAGAGAGCACGGGAAGTAAGGAAAATCGTTATTATTATACAATTAGCTTATAGACCTTGAAGTGATAGCAGTTGATCATTTTTATTGCATTTTAAAAAGATGTTTCATCATTACAAGAGCCGATGTACTGTATGAAGCTTTCAGACGGTTTTCAACAAAGCCAAACTTAAGCATACTTTTGAGATTTAATCTACCTTGAAAAAGAAACATATAAGTCAAAGGAAGATGAACAAAGATTGGCACAGAATTAGATAGTGCTTGTTTTAAATGTTTAGTTCTTTTATATTTATTTACATTTGCTATTTTCAATATTTAGACACCCTAAAATCATTAATAGTTTAGAAACACTGAATGGGCTGGGTGCAGCGGCTCACGCTTGTAATCTCATCACTTTGGGAGGCCAAGGCTGGCAGATCATCTGAGGTCAGGAGTTCGAGATCAGCCTGGCCAAACATGTGAAACCCTGTCTCTATTAAAAATACAAAAATTAGCTGGGTGTGGTTGAAGGCACCTGTAATCCCAACTACTCAGAATGCTGAGGCAAGAGAAGCACTTGAACCCGGGAGGTGGAGGTTGCAGTGAGCCTAGATTGCACCACTGCACTCCAGCGTGGCGACAGAGCAAGACTCTGTCTCAAAAACAAAAACAAACAAACAAATAAAACAAACAAACAAAAAACACTGAATGGAGAGGATTATATGAGTCTGTCTATTCATGTATGTGATGACAGACATTTTATATTGCTAAGTAAAATTTGCTTTACTTCTCGTTAAGTATGTTTTAAATTATATAACTTACATAATTATTTCTACTAATAGGAATACAAGTAAGTACAAGTAGTATGCCATATTACTATTCCCATCTTATCTAATTGAAATGTACCTACAGTGGATCTCCACATACTGAGAGGCAGAAGTCTCTGTTGAGAAAAGAGGTAGAGGGTAGAAAGAACAACATGGCCTGTCAGGGAGCCAGGAAAGAGTAGATTAAAACTATGTTGTGAGAGAGATGTTCTGAAGTTCTTATCTCAGCCTCAGAATGAAGGGTTAAAGAAAAACATTAAAAAAAAAAAAAAAAAGGTAGACCTGGCTGGGCGGGTGGCTCACGCCTGTAATCCCAGCACTTTGGGAGGCCGAGGTGTTTGGTGCATGGATCACCTGAGGTCAAGAGACTGAGACCAGCCTACCCAACACGGTGAAACTCCATCTCTACCAAAAATACAAAAATTAGCCCGGTGGTGGCGAGCACCTGCAATCCCAGCTACTTGGAAGGCTGAGGCAGGAGGATCTCTTTAGCCTGGGAGACAAAGGTTGTATTGAACCAAGATCCTGCCATTGCACTCTAGCCTGGGTGATGGAGGGAAGCTCTGTCAAAAAAAGAAAAGAAAACAAGATATATTTATTTTGTTTTCTAGATATTAATTACAGCTCACGACTGCCCTTTCAAATCTTTTTTTTTTTTTTTTTTTTTTTCCAATCTTACCTCCTATACATAATGCCTGCAGGTAGGCAAACTACAGTGTGATGAGTATGCTAATATACCTTGATATCTTTCTTAAGTTTTGCTGAAATAAATATCATTTTGACTTCATCTTTCCTGAATCCCTTCAACGCCAGTGTCAGCAGGTGTCAAATAGGATACAGGAAGAGCAAGAGATGAGAGTGGAACCCCAAAACAGTTTGGCAAACCAATATGGGGTAGCGGTGGGGGGAATGGCATGATTGATTTTGAGTTTGGAAAGATAATCATGATTTTTGTGAATCATGGACTGATATGTGGCAAGACTAGAACCAGAGACAATTATCAATGCTGGCATACAGTCCAGTGAGAGTGGCTAACACTGAAGTACTGTCACCAAGGAAGGAAAAACGTACAGAAACTACTATAAGTGAAAGAAACAACTGCTAAATTACTGGCTCTTAGTGGAATAGGAAAAGTCAGGTTTCAGGATGATGCCTAGGTTTCTAGTTTGTCAACTGTATGAATGTTTAGACTATTTACATTAAAATTGGAAATGAAAAAATATAGTAAATTTGACGATAAAATAACAAATTCACTGTCCAAACAGCTGCATACAGACCACATAATGGGTACAAATACATAATCACTGGGGCAGGCTGAGGCACGTAGAGAACCTAACAGTCAACCAAGAGTAGTAAAAATGGCATAGTCATGTGTTACAACTATAACACGAACAATGCCCGAAGGATTAAGAAGAGTTTCACAAGGAGATTCTCCAACTTTCCTTGAAGACACTGTACACAGATCAAAAGATTTTTAAAGGGACTTAAAAAAAAAAAAAAGAAAAACTTAGTTGTGATGAGAACTTTGAAAATCCAGTGACCAAACCCAATGCTTTGTCTTGGCCCAGCAAACACAAAGTCCACTGTTTCTTTTCAGATATCCTTTGAATTGGGGCCACTGGGATTTAAAATGGTGCAGAAAAACAACCAGAGCTTTTGGAAACAAAACCTTCTGATGGAGTAATAAAATAGATGCTCCTTCCCTGAACTTCTTAGTGAGAAGATGTGGGAATGACAGGACAAAAGAAGAATCAAGATAGCTGTTATCTATCTCTGAATCTCCACTTTCTAGAAGGAAGTAGGATTACAAATAGATGCTGTTTGGACAGAAAGAGGGGAACAACACACACTGGGGCCTGTCAGAGTTAGGGGCATAGGGAAGGGAGAGCATCATGATAAATAGCTAATGCATGTGGGGCTTCATATCTAGGTGATGGGTTGATAGGTGCAGCAAACCACCATGGCACATGTTTAGCTATGTAACAAACCTGCATGTCCTGCACATATATCCCAGAACTTAAAATAAAACAAAGCTTTTTTTTTAAAGAAAGAAGCTCAAACACTTTTAAGTAAATAATGAGCGCCACAAACTTTCAATTCTGCTGATTTTTTTCCAGCTTTATGGAAGTAGAATTGATAAATACAAAATTCTGTTATAAAACAACAACAACAACAATAAATAGATGCTCTGTAAATGTAGGCTGTAGAAGTTACTTTATCACCATGAGTCCCAATCAACAGATATGTAAAGTGGAAATGATAATAATACCTTCCACATAGGAGACCTTTGATAATGTATGATAATTCATTTTATCCAAAATATATACAAATATAAAAAAGAAAGGCCAGGTGTGGTGGCTCACACCTGTAATTTCAACACTTGGGGAAACTGAGGATGGAGGGTTGCTTGAGGTCAGAAGTTCAAGACCAGCCTGCACAAAGCAACAAGACCTCAACTCTATAAAAAAAAAAAAAAAAAGAAAAGAAAAAAGAAACTAGCTGGGCATGTTGGTGTATGCCTATATCTTCAGCTATTTAGGATGCTGAGGCAAGAGGATCACTTGAGCCCAGGAATTTGAGGATACGGTCAGTTACGATCACACCGCTGCACTCCAGCCTGGGGTAACAGAGCAAGACCCTGTCTCATAAACAAACAAATAAATAAAATGAAATAAAAACAATTTGAAATGAGATTTTACATTTTACATTAAACTGTAATCTAAAAATTTTAAACATATTAGACATTTTTCTCATTTATAATTTTATATTCATGTACATATATAAAAAATAACATTTATCCTTTAAAACTCATCAGAAAAATTTTTTAAAAAAACTCATCAGAACTCTTTATATATTTTTTATTTGGGAAAACAACCTTAGCTCATATATCTATTTATATAAGTAGGTTGGCTCTTATATTTTTAAATCATGTATTTATTTTGTTGTTTCTTATCAGTACCTTCTAGAAAATCAGAAAATCCGGCAGGGCAGTAATATTTCAGTTTGCTAGCCAGTGATTAACTATGGCATTCTAGCCTAGAGACACTCCCGTAGGAGGCCACAATCCATACTGTTAATGAATGTAAGAATGAGGGGGGCGGTGGAATCTGTTGCTATTACTTCCCCATTTTCCTGAAATTTACAGCTACTGTTGCTTCTCTACATCTTATCTATTCTCATCTTCTCATGCTGACTAATGCCAGATGCTTCTCTTTACAATAATTGGGCAACATTACTTTCGCTGTTGTTGCTGTCAGTTGTTTTGTTTTTGTTGTTGTTGTTTTGCCTTTTGTTATTGTTTCTAATGTGTCACTAGAAGATCCTTAGAACAGGTAGCATATTAAAAATAGAAAGCCTATTTTAGAGAATGTTAATAGCAGGAATACAATATTCAAAGCATGTTGACTACTTTCTTGGCCAACATATCCAATTTAATTTTAAACTTATTGGCAATGACATCAAATGCACACCTCCAGATTGTTAAAATAGCTTACGTGATACAACACTAAGTTACATCTTTAATACCTATTTTCTTTATACTTTACACAATTATATATTTTATATATATACATTTTATAGATGGATAGATATTTAAATGTATAATTCTATCAATTTATACATTGTACTGAAGTGTTAACATAAATCTAGGTCCTGCAGATTTAACTCATGATTTTCCAAACATATATTTTTGGCTTTAAAAACAACATTAGGTATATTTCACAAGAGATCATGTTCTTGCCTCCATTTTTAAGTTATGAAAGTAAACTGTAGAACAGAAATGTGAAACAAATAATATTTTTACTTCCTACTTATAGCCAAGACAGTACTCTAGGGTTGGTGGAATGGTGAGAGAGAAATTGCTAATGCCTCCATGTTGAAAATGTAACGTATTACATTAAAGTAACCAATGCTAGTTATGATATGTTGGTATGCCTGACCCATAAACTCCATTCACATTTTTACTGGCTTAATCCCCTCTGAAAAGCCCATTTAATCACTAATACTGCTAATATAATTAATGGTCATGGAATCCTAACTGTATTTGTTTTTCTATGAGAAATGAATTGTGATTTCTAAATTAGAACTTACTGAATGCATTCATTAACTAAGTCTATTTATATGTTGGAGATTCTCAATGAAAACTCCTGACCCACAGGAAATGGCAATGTAACTAAATACAGAAGACATATCAAACAGTAACTAATTATAAAAGCAGAATGTGACAAATGCCAAACTAGTGATCTGCCTAGTGAGTGTTTCTGAGACTCAAAAGAGTAAAATTACTGAAGTGAGAACAGGCTTCATAGAAGTACTGAGTTTGAAGGCTTTTTAATAATGAGTAACAAGACTTGGGGAAAAAGACACTCTACAAAAGTACAAAGGTGTAGATATCCAAATCTATAAACCTCTCTTAAAGCTAACTTAGAAAAATATCATATTCAAGATTTATTGAAAAGAAAAGGAAACAGAGAAGTTAACAGTATTATTGATTGACAGGTAATTATCCTCTGCTCTCTTTCTCTTGCTTTCTCTGACAGATGTGAGTCACACAATATAAAGCTGGCTATAATCCTTTTCTCATGACCATATAGGGAGCAGAAACCAGAAAGGTCTTTGTGCAAGGCACAGACAGAAGATCTAAAACTTTCTATTTCCTCCTAAGTCAGTCCTGCACCATGCATAGTATTATAAAGCAATCACAACTTAACTACAACTTAAGCAAACCAAGCAGATTACTGGGAAACATCCACGTTGAATAAATGGAATATCAAGGTTAAGGTGGAAATACAACTTTCAACTGCAGCTTGTGACAACCTCCTATTAAATTAGTAAACCATAGCTATAGAAATTACAAATAATATGATGGAAAAGCACATCTATGATATATAGTATCATGAAATTTGGTGTTATGTGTAATTACAGTCCTCTCCTTAACTGCTGAACTTCACACTACTCTTTCCTTTCTCTCTCTTTCTGTCATCAGATAAGCTTTTATTTTTACTTGGATTTTCTATCTTATTCTCTGATCCAAGTTTTATTCCTGTGCTCATGACTTTCAACCTCAACTTTTTTATCTTCTTTGATCCTGAATAGGAGTACTCTGTTTTCTATCATGCTTCTCCGTTATTCGTTTCTACTTCTGCTTCACCTTTAATTCTCTATCTTGTGATCTTTTGGGGTTTTGGGAGCTGTTTCATCTTCATTCACAAGTTTGGATTGTGTACCTGCTTTGTCAATGTCTTTGTCACTGTCTTCTTTCTCTATCTTGAGTCCTTTCTTTTTATCTTTCTTCCGTTTCTCCAACTCTTTTTTCTCTTTCAATTTGTTCCTTCTTCTTACAATCCTTATTATGATCAATCTTTTCAATTGTTTATCTTAACTTTTGTTTCTTCACCAGTAGCTTTAATTCTACATAACTCACATGTTATTCTGTTGGCAAATAGTCATCTACCTGGGACTGACCATCTCCTGCTCTCTAAAAGAGTCCATCCACATCACAAATTTTCATTTGTTTTTCTTGGGCAGTAAAATTTTCAATGGTGAAGTTTGTGGATCTAAAATTCACCCTCTTAACAGTCCAACTAATTTCATCATTCCTTGGCCTTCTTCTACCTTTTCTTCAAATCCTAATTCATCAGTCTGCTGCAGGATTACGTCAATTTTACATGCTACAACCTTTTTTATTTTTATTTATTTTGTCTTTTGGACCACCAGTTCCAGGAGACTGCTGGTTTTGAAATAATGGCTGAGTTTAATTCTACATTCTACTTCTACATTCTCTTCTACAAATAAGTAGGTGCCCCTAAACTATCTTAGAGCTAACTTTCATAAAATCAAAACTCTTCAGTTTTCATAGACTCTCTTTCTGAAATTTTTCACATGGAGATGTAGATCTATTTTTTGTAACTGTTCACTTCCTCTAGAGAAGAATCTTCTTATCTTCTGCCTGGCAGTAGGGTGTGGTGGGGAACACCTACATATATTTTTCTGGGGCCTCTAAATCCAGCTTTCAGCTGACAGCCAATAAGAAGCCAAACCTTCAGTCATACAGCCACCAAGGAAATGAATTTTGTCAATAATCTGAGTGAGACTAGAAGTAGTTTCCACCAGATGAGAAATAAACCAGCTGGCACGTTGATTTCAACCTATGCGATTGCGCAGAGGACACAACTCCTTGCTCATGGAAACAGAAAAAAATGTGTTTGTTGATTTAATACAAATTTTATAGTAACTGGGCATATAGCAATAAAAAATGAATACAGCTTTCTAAACTATTGCACCACCCAAATCTACTATTTTAATTGTCAGCTATCACTCATCTCTTCTACACTGAATTCTACCTATATGACTTTGTTCACGTTGCTTACTCCATTTCAAGTGTTTGATTCACTGCTCTATGCGTTCCCAAAGCCTTACACTCTCTCTCTTTAAAATAAAATATTAAACTCTGTCGTCTTTGCTTAGGTATAGCAATAAAGTTAAAAGCATATATTTCATAACAAAAGTAATATTTTTGCTTATATTTTATAGCACACAGCTTTTATATTATTAGATACAAAGTTTAATTAATGAAAAATAGCACTTGATATTATAATGATTTGTAGAATGTAAAGCATCCAATGGATTATATATACCTATAAAACTTTACAATAATACCTGTAATTAGTTTTATGAGCTAATTTGTTCCTTTCTTAATTTGATCGTGATGTTATAACATACTAAAAACATAGAGAAATTGCTCATGTTTTATAGTATAGGAGTGTGATTGTGAAACAGGCTTGCAACTATCTACATGTGGCTGTTTTCATTTATATTTAGGATATTTAAAATTAAAGAAATTTTAAAATTTAGCTCTCGAGAGGAGTAGCCATGCTTTAAGTGCTTGATTATCACTCACAGCTACAATCTACAGTATTGAACAGTGCAGCTATGAAATAATTACATCATCACAGGATAATTTTTAATGTAGAATAATATTGATGAAACTTTATACCCAAAATGTATAAATTTTAAATAAAATATAATTTTAAATAATACATTATGATTTTATTTTTAAAGAAATTGAGTAGCATTAATGACTTCCACTTTTATTTCAGCATTTGTAATTATTTAACCTTATAAAATGAAAATAAGCTATATGATGCTCTATTACATAATTACGTGATTGTCTAGAATTGAATACCTTAGAAGAGGTGAGAATGTGATTGGAGGACAAGGGAAGAGAGAAAAGGAGAAGGGAAGAAAGACAAGAAAGGCAAGACGAAGTGAGGGAAAGAGGAGAATCAAGAACCCATCATCATAGTGGAGTGGACTTTGTCTTTCTCCAAGATGCTCATCTGCAAGTTTTTGTACCTCCTCTGATGCATACCTTCAAAGACTGTGTTAAACCAGATGGTCCATCTCTGAAGTACTTTTAGGTAACTAAAGACTCTTAGCTAGAGATAAAGAAAATAAACAGTAGTAATAAAATAGTAATAAGGGAGTAATACATTTTTAATAGTAATAAAATAGTAGTAACAAAATCTATGTAATTCCTGAGCATCTTAGTTAAGGAAAAAATATCATATTCTATTTTTACATTATCTTTCTCTTGATATCTTGAAATATCTTCCTAATCGTAAGAAAAATATATTTATAGAGATATTTTGACACAGGAATTGTGTGTATGGGGGGATATTACTTAATTTGTCAAATTATTTTTATCTCTAAATTTGTTTGTATTTGACATTTGTTTTGATAAAGTATTTTACGACTTTGTTTTCTCAAGGTATTTTGAACCAACTACATCATATGTAAAGACCTGTGACACAAATGGATAGTTCATCTTCAGGTGATTGAGGAATGGAATATGAACCTTAGTTTTAAATCCATTTGGCAATTAGAACTGCAGTTTTACTGTGAACGGTCTTATTATACACTTTATCAAGATCATATGCATATAAAGTTAATTAACATGTTTGAATAATTAATCAAGTAAGAAGAATTTCTTGATGATATCATTTTAGGATAATATATATTTGATTGTGAAATTATATATTTACTAAAAGTAGTATATAGTAAAGGGTTATGTTTAATGTAATCAATCATGAAAACTAAGATTGCTTTAACTTACCAGTAGTTCCTTCTAACACAAGAAAGTTAGATTCTTTAAACAATATATTATGTGAAAAGTACTCACTTATCAGAGGTGAAGAGTTAGTCTTAAAGCATCTAGAAAAATCTAAAATTTATGTAAGCCAGATGTGGCAGCATGCACCTGTAGTCGCAGCTATTGGGCTTAGGTGGGAGGATAACTTGAGCCCAGGAGTTCGAGGCTGCAGTTAGCTAGGATCACACCACTGCACTCCAATCTGCATGACAGAGTAAACCCCATCTCTCAGAAACAAGATAAATATTAAAATTAAAAATAAAATTCATGTAAAACAAATACGATGCAATCATCTTTATATATACATATATATATATATATATAGGCTCAATCATTGATGACTGGATTGAATTTTGAAAAGGAAGGCTGCTTGGGAAAAAGCAAAAAAATATATCTCATAAAATTATGTTGTCTCATGTAGACTAAAATAAAAAATTCTTTTTATTTAAAGTTGATTATACTTAGAAGACCATAGAATTAATCTGTGAACCACCACATTGCATATCTCCAACTAAAGCAAGAGGAGCCATTTTACTTTGGATGTGCTTTGATTTACTTAGGAGAAGATTACAGAACTTCAATGAGTTTGTGGCAATTTCAGTATGGCTTCCTTAGCTGGCCAAATGATTCTAAGACATTCTATTGATACCCATCACATCTTCCACTGCCACTTCATTGCAATTCCATCACCATCAGCCTTTTTTCTACCTACCTGTGTTTCCTCTCATCCTCTGCAGATAAGCTAAGAATCATCCCTGTCTTTCAACTTGCCTAGAACCTAAGCTAATGAAGGAACTTAATGACAAGAGAAGTGAGAAAGTAGCCAGTAAAATAAATACTAATGGCTATGTCCTCTACCCAGTCCCCACTCCTACCATAAAGTAGTTTTTTCCTTATGTCTGAGCCTGGGTATCTCTCTTTTTACAGCTACTGTTGTAGTAGTATAATTCCAATATAGAATTATATTGGAATTCTATATTCCAATATAGAATTGATTTATATGGTCTGAAGACTGACTGAGAACACAATTTCTGCTTCAAATCCTGGGTATTTCTTCAGTCATTGATCTACCCAACATAATCAATGGTATCAGTTAGAGATCTAAGTGAAATTTGGGAAGGTCATGGGATTTGGGGACCATCTATAAGAGAGGTTTTTGCACCACTTCCAGACTAAAATGTTTTATAGTGATTGGCAGAGTTCTCAAGAGGAAATGTAATGATATGGAAGAAAGAGAGAGAGATATGTTCTATTTAGATTCTTAGGACTATCATGAATTGACTACATAATTGTGGAACCTATTAGAAAATAAAATTACATGGAATCCTATTTAATATAATTAAGAGTTTCAAAAATGACACACTAGAGGATTAAACCAAGTGTGGGATTCATCTACATCCCAGGCAGTGAGACTGGGCCAATTGCTTGCCCATGAAGTCAGTTCTGGCAAGAACATTTAAGTTTTTATTTTAAATTGTTATGGATAAATGACAGTTGTACATATTTATGAGGTACATATAATACTCTAATAAAAGCATATAATATGTAATGATCAAATTAGGGTAATGAAACATTCATTACATTAAGCATTTATCATTTGTGTTAGAAACATTCCAAGTCTACCCTTTTAGTTATTTTGAGATAAACAAAAAATTACTGTTAACTATAGTCATCCCATTGTGCTCTTTAACCCAATATCTTATTTCTTCTATCTAACTGTATTATTGTATTGAATAACTGTCCCTTCTCCCTCCACCCCACCCCCCACACTCTCTAATACTCTTTCCAGATGGTGGTAACCATCATTGTACACTCTATCTCCATGAGTTCAAATTTTTGTTTAGTTCCCAGATATGAATGAGAACAAACAATATTTATTTTTCTGTGTCTGGCTTATTTCACTTAATATAAGGCCATCCAGTCCCATCCATGTCGCTGCAATTAACATGATTTCATTCATTTTTACAACCAAATAATGCTTTATTGCATATATGTACCACATTTTTTATCCATTTGTCCAGTGATCAACACTTAGGTTGATTCCATATTTTAGCTATTGTTAATCATGCTGCAATAAACACCGGAGAGCAGATGTTTCTTCATCTTTCCTTCCTTCCTTTTGGATACGTACCCAGTAGAGGGAACTACTTTCCTTCCTTTTGGATACGTACCCAGTAGAGGGAACTACTTTCCTTCCTTTTGGATACGTACCCAGTAGAGGGATTGCTGGATTATATGGTAGTTATATTTTTAGTTTTCTGAGGAACCTCCATACTGTTCTTCAAAGTGGTTGTATTAATTTGCATTCTCACAAACAGCATATGAGGGCTCCCCTTTCTCCATATCCTCGCCAGCATCCCCTATTTCTTGGTCTTTAATAAATGTCATTTTAACTGGGGTGAGATTTTATCTCATTATAGCTTTGATTCATATTTCTCTGATGAGTAATGATGGTGAGCACTTTTACTTATATCTTTGGCCATTTGAATGTCTTCTTTTGAAAATGTCTATTGATGTCTTTGCCCATTTTAAGTTAGATTAATTTGATTATTAATATTACTTCTGGCAGCAGAAGTTTGTTTTACTTTTGTTTTATTTCTTCCTATTGAGTTGTTTGAGCTTGTCAGGAATATTTTTAAAAGGTAGCTGGTTTTTTTGTTTGTTTGTTTGTTTGTTTTTAAGAAATCTTAGCAATTTTTGACTTTTCAAAAATATCATGTCATTTTCTTTTTTTTTTTTTCTGCCAGAAGTAATATCCCGTAAAAACATGACACTATTTTGTGATTATTTCCAGATAGTCTTAAAGAAGAGAAATCACAAGATGGCGGGCTACCTCCTACTGCAGGGAAAGCATAGAGGGAATCTTCTCAGCAAAAGATGGTAGCAAGAAAAAAGGAAGAAATCACCAACAGGAGGGTCCTAGAAAGAACAGCAAGATTATCATCTAGATTCCACAGCTCATAGCTGACTCGAAGGTAATTTGTAGGTAGATTAGATACTGCTTCAAATGCTGTGTAAAATGAATCCATGATCCAATGTATTGCAGGAAAAATGCTTAAGTGAGTTGGAACTTTAAAGGCACATCCAGTATAATGGCTCAGTTCTAGGGTAATTAGCATTCATTATGGGACTTTGAGAACTTCCCCCACTATCTTCAGTAAAAATCTTAACATGACATTTTGCAACCATTACATTTTGAGAGTTGGCAAGAGTTTGTACTTAACAAGAAAAATCTTACAAATGTGAATCCTAACAGGCATTTGCTATATCAAGAATAGATTTTAAAATAAATAAAATCCAAACCACAAAAACAAAACCTCAAAGCAGAGGAAATCTTTTCTCTGCGTAGTATAATTTGTCTTCACGTACAAGGTAGGAGGAATATGTGTTTAGCAGATTTTCAGTTTAGAATCTCTTCTGTAATAAACAGTAAAGAAAAGACCAGCTATCTATCTAACATCACCTAATGTGAATGAAGGTAAAACTTTTTTTTTTTTTTTTTTTTTTGAGACGGAGTCTCGCTCTGTCGCCCGGGCTGGATTGCAGTGGCCAGATCTCAGCTCACTGCAAGCTCTGCCTCCCGAGTTTACGCCATTCTCCTGCCTCAGCCTCCCGAGTAGCTGGGACTACAGGCGCCCGCTACCTCGCCCAGCTAGTTTTTTGTATTCTTTAGTAGAGACGGGGTTTCACCGTGTTAGCCAGGATGGTCTCGATCTCCTGACCTCGTGATCCGCCCGTCTCGGCCTCCCAAAGTGCTGGGATTACAGGCTTGAGCCACCGCGCCCGGCCTATGAAGGTAAAACTTAATTTGAATTATTTAAGCAACAATTAGCACCCCTTTTCATTTCAGCCTGCAATGTAATCTTGGACCTGTTTATGTAGAATATACACTTTCTTGAGTTTTATTCAGAGTATAAACAGATATAAATTTTCTGTTTTAGTTATGTTCAGAAATAAGCTTTTCTTTTTCTTTTAAGTCTCACAGTCTATATGTTTTTTTTTGGTTTGTTTGTTTTTGTTTTGTTTTGTTTTTTTACTATTACAATTGCAAACTTCAAGGCAAGGTGGTCTCCTTAAGATGGAATTAGCCTTTCAAACACATTGGTGATATATAAACTCTGAAGAGTTCTCCTGGTATTATTCTTCAGAAATTGTACTTAAAAACTCAAAAAACATTCAGAGAATTAGTTTAAAGAGGGCACAGTGTTTGATTTCCTTTCTGTTCGAAAGGATTAGTTTAAACAGGGCCTAGTGTTTGATTTTAATTATAATAGGCTAGATATCATTGTGAAAAATACTGTCAGATTTTTAAATAATATTAGTTACAAGGTTATATGTCAGAATAATGATGCTATATGTAACTATTTTCTGGCTAATTAAACTTTAAAATATTAAAGCCTAGATAAAGCGCTGTTGAATGAAGACTGGTCACATGCTGCAAGCATTTTCTATCTAATTTCATTAACTCTGGTATTATAGACCATACTACGACATTGCTAGCTCAACTGTTATGATATAATGTTTTAAACTCTCGAAGTCTTTTCAGACACTCTTCTATGATTATCTCAATAAATATTCAGGAGAGGTAAGTAAGGCTGACTTGGCGACCTCATGTTCTTCATGAAGTCATAAACTTAGAGTAATTTAGAAAAGCTGTAAGAGTGTCATATCTATTTTTGCTTTTATTTTTGCTAATTATCTAGATTTCATAAATGTTGCCTGTGTAACTTGCATGTATATTCTTTTGAAAACAGCAAAATTTATTTGAAACACAGGTAGTACCATTTTAAAGCTATACTTACACATTGTACTAATGCATGATATTAAGTCGTTGAAATTTACTACAATTTATGAGACACTCTTAATTATCTTTCGATTTTAAAAAAATAAGTAAATATTGATAATATTTGAAAAGTTAAGGATTAAAGACTTATTTGAAGTATAAGTTTCAAAAGTTCCTTGAAATAGCAGGACATTTAGTAATTATTAATAAAGTATATTCAATTAAATAAAGTAACTTCCGGAGATGTCCTTTTAAATTGTCATCAAGAAGAAAGAGTTGTTTAATGTTTAGTGTAGTGAAAATTGGATATAAGAAGTGAAATTAAAGGATTTCACAGAGCATCTGTTACTATCGTAGGATATCTTGATGTTCCTATATACCTGCTATATTATATTGTAGTTTTAATTGTTGATCATCTCTTACATTTTTTTTCAAGGCACCAGGTAGCTTCAATGTTAATAAACAACCACTAGATGGCAAATTTTCCAGTTTTTAAGACACCTATAGATGGTACGTCTAATTTTGAGATGGATTACATGCTTTATACTTAGTCAATATTTAATAAATTTACTATTTTGTAACTTTTAACCTCTTACTCAAAAATAATAGCAATAAAGTTCAGTGTAACATGTCAAGAACACAGAAAACAGTATTATAATTTTCTGGTAACAAATATAAAAATGTGGAATTTTACTCACACTATTCTCTCTGATATAAACACATACGAGAAGTTAAGTTTTACTACAATGTAATCATATAATACACATTTTTTGTAAATTGCACTATACATTTAACACTACTATTATTCAAGACATTCTGTATAAGTAAAAATTCACTCATTCTCTTCCTTCCATCGCAGACTTTACATTGTAAAATACTGCCCCATTAATGTAAAGCATATGAGCAGTATTCATACTTCCCATTATTCATCTAGTATTGGCAATGAAGATAAAGGAAAAAAGTTTCCAATGGTTACACAGCAAAGCCTTCTGTGCAGAGATGCTTACTAAAAAATTATTTTGACTTCCCTCTTTCTCATTTCCTATCAAGAAGAAGGCAGCAAGACTCAATGTACATATTTCAGCATCAAATTCTGTAAAGTAAGTATAATAAATGACTCTTTGCGCCATATGCCAAACTCAAGAAGTATTTGATCCCAGCATATGATTCAAGGCAAGGGAGATTTACATTTTTATGCAAAGTAAGGATAATAAATACAATGGATGAGTTTATGTGATTTATAATAAACAATAAAAAGAAATACACCATACAGTAAGCTTTTTGTCTCATAATAACATTTTTATTTAATCTTAGTTTAATGAAAGTTGTTAATTAAACTAAGATTAAACATTAGTTTAAACATTAAACTAATGAACAGCTTTCATTAAACTAAGGTTTAGTTAAAAAGTTGTTAAATTTTTTATATGGCAGAATAGTAATTCATTATATGACTACTAACAGATGTATTTATCCATTCTTAATCTATTTATATATTCTTACACTTATACAACACTATCTTGATTAATGTAGATTCACAACAAGTCTGGAAATCAGGAATACTAGTCTCCAAATTTTTTAATTTTTCAAAAAATTGTTTTGTTTATTCTAGGTCCTTTGAATTTTTATATGAATTTTTAGAATAAACTCATCAATTTATACCAAAAAAAGCATGCAAAGATTTTCTTCAGTGATATGTTCATTTTATAGATCAACTGGAGAAGAATTAACCACATTAGTAGTGAGTCTTCTGATCTGTGAATATTATATATTAATATTTCTTCATTATGTGACTCTTTCTTCTCAGCACGGTTTTTCAGTGTATGAGTCTTTCACATCTTTTCTCATTTTTATTATTTCATAATTTACTAACATTATAAAATGTATCATCTTTACAATTAAATTTCCAATTATTCATTAATATAGAGAAATCTAATTGAATTTTGTATGTTTATTCTGTATCCTGCCACTTTGCTAAACTTGCTACATTTCTTTGTCCATTTCCTCAATTTTTTATAGACAATTGTATCTGCAAAAAGTTTTATTTCTTCATTTTTACAGAGATGATCAATTTGTCTTCAAATAAGAAATTTTATATTTTTAGTAGAGACGAGGTTTCACTATGTTGGCTAGGCTGGTCTCGAACTCCTGACCTCGTGATCCACCAACTTTGGACTCCCAAAGTGCTGGGATTACAGGTGTGAGCCACAGCATATTTTTTTTTTTTTTTGCTTTTTACTTTTTTATTGAACAAAGCCTTTCAAATACAATGTTGAATGAAAGTAGTAAAAAGAAAAAAAATCCTTACCTGTTCCTGATCTTACAAAGAACATAGTTTTTTAATTTTATGATTTAGCTGTAGGTTTTTAATAGTTTCAATTTTGGGGATTGATAGTTGATATGGTTTGGCTCTGTGTCCCCACCCAAATATCATGTCGAATTATTATAATCCTCAATGGTGGAAGTTGAGCCTTCAACTTTATGGGGGTGGAGGTCCCTCTTGCTGTTTTCATGATAATGAGTTTTCACAATATCTGGTTGTTTAAAAGTGTGTAGCACTTCCTCATTCCCTAGCTTTCTTCCTTCTGCTGGCCACATGAATATGTGTCTACTTCCCCTTTGCCTTCCACTATGACTGTTAGTTTCCTGAGGTTTCCCCAGAAGCAGGAGCCTGTATATCCCACAAAACCATGAGCCAATCAAATCTCTTTTCCTTATAAATTAGCCAGTCCTAGGGATGTCTTTACAGCACTGTGTGAACAGACTAATAAGACTGTCATTGTCCTAAGACAGAGGTCCCCAACTCCTGGGCCACAGACCAGTACCAGTGTGTGGCCTGTTAGGAACTGGGCCACACAGCAAGAGGTAAGCAGTGGGCAAGTGTGTATTACCACCTGAGCTCCTCCTAATGCCACTGCTGATGACAGATTAGTATTAATATTATCTACCCACTTTTTTTCTGCTAGTTAGCATACTAAACCTATCATACTTTTACTTTTAACCAATTTGTGTGTTTATCTTTAATATGGATTTCTTGTAAGCAGCATAAGGGTCTTTGTTGTACAATCTGATAATCTCTAACTTTTTATTGTGAAGGTGCACACCAGTTTCTCTAAATGCAATGGTTGATATACCAAGCTCAGGCTATTGTTGTGCTATGTGTTTTCTGATTATTCCATCTTTTCTTTGTCCCCATTTTCTCTTTTCCTTTTTTAAACTAATTGAATAATGTTATGAGCTCATTATCTCTAATTTCTTGATTTACTATTTTTATTGCATTATTATTTTAATGGTTGTTTTAGGATTTATAATCTATTCCTTAGACTACCTTCAAATGATGTACCACTTCTTATTTAATATAAAAACCTTACGTTATTATATCTTCAGTTCTTCTCTTGAGGTATTAATGTTATTGTTGTCATATAGTCATTATACACATATGGTAAATGTGTAACAATATAGTCTTCCGTTTTGTTTCAGTCTTTACCTTTAAAATCTACCAAATTTACATAATTTTTAAAAGATTTTTTTGTCTATATAATTATCATTTCTGCTGTTCTTTATTTCTTTTTATAGACTTTGACAACTAGTGTCATTTTACTTGTGTCTGAAGTATACATCTTGTAGAGCACATCTGCTGCTAATAAATTAATTTAACAATTCCATGTCTGAAAATATTACTTGATCCTAAATTTGAGAAAAATTCTGAATGTATATAGAATTCTACAAGGACAGTTCTTTTTATTCCTTACAGTACTGTAAAATGTTCCACTGTCTTCTCACTTGCACCATTGCCAATGAGAAATGTCCCATCATCCTTATTTTTATCCCTCTCTACTTTTCTAGATATGTTAATATTTTTCTGTTTATCAATGTTTTTGAGAATTTGATTACAATGCACCTATGGAAATTTATTTCATATTTCTTGTGCTTAGAATTCATTGAGATTCTTGAATCTAGGAATTTATAATTTTTATCAAATTTGGAAAATTTCTGTCATTATTTTAAAAATATGTTTTCCCTAACTCTTTACTCTCCACTGAGAATGTCAATTATGTATTTATTAAGCTTCTTACAACTTTAGATAGCTCACTGTTCCTTGTGTTATTTTCTATAAAAACTTTCTTCCTTGCCTTATTTTGCATAGTTTCATTGCTACTTCTTCAAAGTCACTATTATTTTTCTGCAATTTCTGCTTTGTCATTAACTTCATCTAGTGTATTTTTCATCTCCAAGATTGTATATTGAAATTTAATTTTGGTCTGGAAGTTTTATGTTTGCCTTATTCATATGCACCTGTCCCTAGTTAATTTTTTGAATATTTAGAATATGACTTTTTAAACATGATTTAATAATGTCCATATTAGATTTGTTTTAATTAATTGATTTTGGTCTTCTTTGTATGGTTTATATTTGTCCACCTCTTTGCTGCCTGGTAAACTCTGGATGAGAAAGATAGCAAATGTTACCATGTTTTGATACTATTTTTGAATATGTGAATCTTCTTGAACTTTGTTCTGAGCACAGTTACAATAGTTGGAAACAGTCTGATCCTCTCAAGTCTTCCTTTCAAGATTTGTTAAGTGGAACAAGAACATTGTGTGTTTTAGGGATAGTTATGAATATTTTCCATTGCTAAGGCAAGACCCTTTGAAAAAACTTTATCCAATACTGTGAATCATGAGAGTTTTCTATTCTGATTTGAATGACCAACACTAATTCTTCTATTCTTCTCATGTGGTTCTTCCCCAAGCCTTGGGAAGTTTCTTCAAACACAAGTATCTGTCATTATTCTACTGGATACTAATCTGCTTAATACTCATGTGAGCCCTTTACAGATTTCTGTAGTTTTCTCTCTGTGCATTATTCTCTTGCCTGGCATTTTGTCCTGTAATCTCACATAGCCTTGATATTCCTTGACACTCAACTCCATCTCTTCAATCTAGGTTGGTTATCACATTCTTCTTTTGTTTTGTTTTGTTTGAGGCGGAGTTTTGTTCTTTTTGCCCAGGCTGGAGAGCAATACCGTGATCTCCACTCACTGCAACATCCCCCTCCAGGGTTCAAGTGATTCTCCTGCCTCAGCCTCCAGAGCAGGCTGGGATTGCAGGCACCTGCCACCATGTCCAGATAATTTGTATATCTTTATTAGAGACGGGGTTTCACGATGTTGGCCAGGCAGGTCTCTAACTTATTCTTTTGATTTCCCCTCTCCTATATCACTGACTGGAATCTCTCTCTAGACAGTCAGCTTGGACAATTTTAAGGCTGCCTCATTTTTTTAACTATCATATCTTGGAAATCACTCTTCTTTAGTGCCTGATGTTCAATGTCTTTAAAAAGTTCTTCTTTCCTTTCTTTATGCCTCTTTTCCTTCCCTCTCTTCTTTCTTCCTCCTGCTTTCCTATCTCCCTAGCTCCAATCCCTCTACTCTTTCTTTCCTTCTTCTCTTTTATTTTCCTTTTCCTTTCCTTTTGTTTCCTTTCCTTTCCTTCCTTCCCTCCTTCCTTCCTTCTTTCCTTGCTTCTTTTACTCCTTCTCATTCTTTTTTCTTTTCTTTCTTCCTTCTTCCCTCCCTCCCTCTTTTCCTTCCTACCTCTCTTTCCTTCTTCCTTCTTTATTTGTTGTTGTTATCTCAGGTGAGGGTTAAGTCCAGTCTATCTTTGGCTACTCAGCCTAAAGTAAGGGCTTTAGCTCTTTTATCCTGACTTTAATGTAGTAATTAAAATATTATTTGACCCAGGGTTTTTTGAAATTTTAATGTTTTTTTTAAATTTTCTAATTTCCAGATAGAAATGAGCACATTAATAATGCTAATAAAACCATTACAAAGCAGAATTATAAAATATTTATGGAACAAAAATGTCATGCCCCCACTGAATCACCACTCCACTAATTCCAGTCCATGTACACATGGACCATGTCACATTGCTGCCTTGATGAAGCAATTTTACCAGAACCCGCCATCTGCAAGTTTTTGCCAGTAGACGATGAACACCTTGGACCCTCCAGAGTAGCAAGTGCTTAAGACTGAGAGACCAGAGAACAAAGTCATGGGTCTAATACCAGTCCCCCTGCATTTGATCATGCAGCTTGGGAGTGCAAAGTTGAACCTGGGATCCCTGAAATCATCCACAAACAAAGCCAGTTAATTGAAACTAACTTATACCACAGTCAATCCCTCAAGGGCATCAAAGAACATAAAAGCAAAAAGCTTTATTCAAGTAACAGCAACTTCAAAAAATAAAGACATCATGCCTCACAGATGAGGAAGAACCACTTCAAGTACTCTGGCAACTCAAAAAGCCACAGTGTTTTCTTACCTCCAAATGACTGCATTAGATCGCTAGCAATGGCTCTTAATCAGGCTGAAATGGCTGAAATAATAGACTTAGAATTAAGAGGCTGAATGACAGTGAAGATCATTACATATTCTAATGACTATCAATTCAGGATAAAGTTGAAACTCAACCCAAGAAATCCAAGGAATCCAATAAAATTATACAGGAGCTGAAAGACAAAATTGTCCTTTTTAAGACAGAACCAAATGATATGATAGAGCTGACAAACTCACTTTAGGAATATAACAACACAACTGCAGGTGTTAACAGCAGCACACAGCAAGCTAAGGAAAGAATCTCAGAACTTGAAGACCAGCTATCCAAATCAATTCAGTCAGACAAAACTGAAGAGTGAGAAATAATGAACAAAACTTCTGAGAAATTATGCAACAAGACGAAAATGACAACACGTTGATGTCCCTGAAACAGAGCATGAGAGAGAAAGCAACTTGCAAACTTATTTGGGGATATTATCTACAAAAATTTCCCCAACCTCACTAGAGAGGCTGACATTCAAACTTAGGAAATTCAGAGAACCCCTGAGAGATACTATACAAGACAACCATTCCCAAGACACATAGTCATCAGATTATCTAAGATTGACACAAAATAAAAATGAATAAATGTAGCTAGAAAGAAGGGGCATGTAACTTAAAAATGGAATCCCATCAGGCTAACAGTGGATTTTTCAGAAAAATGCCTACAAACCGGAAGATGTGGGCCTGTACTCATCATTCTTAAACAAAAGAAATTTCAACCAAGAATTCCACAGTCAACCAAAGTAAGCTTCATAAGCAAAGGAGAAATAAAATTATTTTCAGACAAGTAAATGCTAAGAGAATTTGTTAACACCAGACTTGCCTTTCAAAAAGTCCTTAAGGAAGTACTAAACATGGAAACAAAAAGTCATTACCAGTCACCACAAAAACATACTTTAGTACATTTCCTTTGACACTATAAAGCAACTACCCAATCAGATCAACAAAATAACCAGCTAATAATACAAGGACAGCATCAAATCCATACATATCATTATTAACCTTGAAAGTAAATGGGTTAAACATCCCACATAAAAAACACAGAGTGGCAAGTTGGATAAAGAAGCAGCACCCTACCTTAAGCTATCTTCAAGAGACTCATCACACATGTAATGACAGCCATAGGTTCAAAGTAAAGGGATGAAAAAAAATCTATCCAGCAAATAGAAAACCAACAAAAAAAATCAACGGTTGCTGTTTTAATTTCAGAAAAAAAAAAAACAAAAACAAAAAAACAAAAACCAAGTTTTCAAATAATAACAATCTAAAAGGAAAAAAGAAGGGCTTCCCATGATGATAAACGGTTTGAGTCAATGAGAAAATTTAACTATCCTAAATATATATGTACTCAATACTGGAACACCAGATTTATGAAACAAGTTCTTAGAGAATGGTGTAGAGACTTAGATAGCTACACAATTAAAGTGGGAGATGTCAATACACTACTGATAGTATGAGGCAGATCACTGAGGCAGAAAGCTAACAAAAATACTCAGGACCTAAATTTGACACTTAACTAAATGGGCCTGACAGACTTCTGCAGGAGAGTCAATCCAACAACAGAATATATATTCTTCTCATCTGCACATGGCACATAATCAATAATCAATCACATGCTCCGACATAAAACAATTCTCAAAAAATATAAAAAACCAACATTATACCAACCACATTCCTGTACCACAGTGAAATAGAAAAAGAAATCACCACTTAAGAAGATCTCAAAACCATTCAATTGCATGGAAGTTACAAAATTTGCTTCTGAATGACTTTTGGTCAAGCAATGAAATTAAGACAGACATCAAACAATTAATTTAAAATAATGGGAAAAAAACTCACAAAGATAAAACATATCAGAATCTCTGGGACACAGCTAAGATAGTGATAAGAAGAAAACATAGTGTTAAATGCCCACATCAAAAAGTTAGAAAGATTTCATATTAACTAACAAACATCACACCTAGAGGAATAGACAATCAAGAGTAAACCAACCCCAAAGCTAGTAGAAGTAAAGAAGCAAACAAAATCACAGCTGAACTGAGCAAAATTGAAAGCAGAAAGCTATACATAGATCACCAAAATCAAAAGTTAGTTTTTTGAAAGAATGAATCAGTTTGATAGACTACTAGCTAAACTATTAAAGTAAAAGAGAGAAGATCCAAATACAATCAGAAACAATAAAGGAGACATTAGCACCTATCCCACAGAAACACACACAAAAAATACCCTGAGAGACTATTATGATTGGCTCTATGCACACAAACTAGAAAGCCTGGAAGAAACTGGTAAATTCCAGGAAACATACAACCTCCAAAGACTGAACCAGGAAGGAACTGAAACCCTGAACATACCAACAAGTTCTGAAATTATATCAGTAACACCTGCCAATGAGAAAAATCCATAGACCAGATGGATTCACAGCCAAATTCTACCAGATGTATTATATAAAGAAAAGCTGATACCAATCCTACTGGAACTATTCCAAAATACTGAGAAGGAGGAACTTCTCCCTAACTCATTGGAGGCAAGCCTCATTCTGAAACCAAAACCTGGCAGAGACACAATGCAGAAGAGAATTTCAGGCCAATAACCCTGATTAATATGGATGAAAAAATCCTCAACAAAATACTAGCAAATTCAATCTTGCAGCACATGAAAAAGCTAATGTACCACCATCAAGTATACTTTATCCCTGAATTGCAAGGTTGGTTCAATACATGCAAATCATAAAATGTGATTCATTGCATACACAAAACTAAAACCAAAAACCACACAATTATCTCAATAAATGAAGAGAAGTCTTTCAATAAAATTCAGTATCACTTCATGTTTAAAACCCTTAACAAACTAGGCATTAAAAGAACATACATCAAAATAATAAGAGACAGCTATGATGAACCCACAGCCAACACCATACTGAATGGGCAAAAGCTAAAAGCATTCCACTTGGGAACCAGAACTAGACAAGGAAGTCAACTTTCACCACTCTTACTCAACATGGAACTGGATGTCTTAGTCAGAGCAATCAGGCAAGAGAAAAAAATAAGAACCATCCAAACAGGAAAAGAGGAGTAAAACTATCTTTCTTCACAGATGATATGATTTTATACCTAGAAAACCCCATAGTTTCTTCACAAAGGCTCCTAGGTCTGATAAACAATTTTAGTAAAATTTCAGGATAAAAAGAAACAATGTACAAAAATGCTTAGCATTCCTATATGCCAACAATGTCCAAGCTGAGAACCAAATCAAGAACACCCTTCCATTCACAAAAAATAAAAATATCTATTGTTAAAAAGACAGAATAGTTATTACTAAAATGTCAAAAAATAACAGATGTTGGCAAGGTTGGAAAGAAAATGGTACACTTTTACACTACACGTGGGAAAGTAAATTTATTCAACCACTGTGGAAAGCAGTTTGGCAATTTATCAAAGAACTTAACATAGCACTACCATTCAACCAAACAACCCCATTATTGGGTATATATCCAAAGTAAAATAAATCATTCTACCGTAAAGGCACATGCACTCATATGTTATTTATTGTAGTACTCACGATAGCAAAGACATAGAACCAACCTGGATACCCATCAATGATGGACTGGATAAAGAAAATGTGGCACATATATACCATATAACACTACATAGCCTTTAAAAAATAAATGAAATCATGTGTTTTGAAGCAACATGGATGGAACTGGAGGCCGATATCCTAAGCGAATTAATGCAGAAACAGAAAACCAAATACTGCATGTTCTCACTTACAATTGGGAGCTAAACACTTAGTACACATGGACACCAAAGATGGGAACAATAGATACTGGGGCCCATTTGAGGGTGGAGGGTGAGAGGATAGTGAGAATCAAAAAAACTACCTATTGAGTACTAGGCTTATTATCTGAGTGTTGAAATAATCTGTACACCAAACGCCTGTGACACACAATTTACTCATGTAACAAACTGCACATTTATCCCCAAAACTAAAATTGAAGTTTAAAAGAAAAAAATACAAAAATAAAAAGTAAATACAACTTCTTAGTGGTTATCACAATGTTTACCACATATTAAAAACAAACAAACAAACAAAAATGTCATGCCTTTTGAAGAGTAAATAACACAAATAAATGTTTATAAATCATCAGTGAATCACGAAAATACTTATGTCTAGTTATTAAATTTATACAATTGCTTAATTAAGTTACATACTATTAATATTATATCAAAGGGAAAGTGACTGAAAAAGTAGCAATCTTATTTAAATTTTATTACAACTGAAAATGACTACGTATTTACTTTCAAAAATAGTAGAATTCAAAGGTGAATCTCAGAATGTTTTATATTCATAAATTTAAATATAAAAATTATAAAAATACTTTTCCTCTCATAACCTATTTTTCTATTTTTTCTGAAGCTCTGTTAGATGGAAATACTAACCTGAAGAGACCTTTGTGCATTTGAATGTAATTAGAATCTACCAAACAAACAAACAAACCAAAAACAGATGTTTTCTTTTTGAAAGAGGTATTGACATCCACCTCTTCAAAAAATAGAAAATAATTGGATTCTTTCCTTCCCCTGTAGTATAAACCATCCCAATTTTCTGATTGTATAATTTAAGTTATTCCTTCATATTTCAGTCAAGATTAAATGCTAGTTTACATGAGCAAATGTAACACTTAGAAAAAATGATGGCAAGAGAATCTATCAGGATACAGTATCACCAACAAATATAGTATGAAACACAACTGAAAGAGTTGTATCAATAATCATCCCCTATCAGAATTGTGACAAAACTACCTAAATAATAAAAAAGACTGTATTTAGAATTAATATATGCTGACTTCACCTTTCATTATTTTTGAAGATTCTCAGATTATTCTCAAAAAGCATCATTTCTGTGACAGGATCTTAGGTCAAAATGATTTGCCTCATAGGTTCTCCATTCAAAATTTATTTTTCAGGGACTCCTGCAATCATAGTGCATCATTTTCCCTAGTGAGGCTGACCTTTGTGGATCTTTCTTTAACATTTATATTGTTTTCAGATCCTGAAAAGTCAGCAAACGTAGCCAGCATCTAGCCTTTTTAGTACAACAGAATTTTTGCCTATACTTATATTTCAAGATCTTCAAAACCATCTTTAATTTTGCTCAGATTATCTGTATCTTCATCAGATCTTTTCTTTAAAGTTTTAAATAACTATCTGAAATGAATAAAAGTAAACTCATCCTTATCTGACTTAAATTAATCTGTAAATTTCAGACCATTTGTTTTTTACAACTACCACAAACATACCTAAAGTTATTTTAGATGGTACAATAAAATCAATAATGTGATGTATTGATCATGACATTGAGACTCTGATTAAAATGCTGCCCATTTTTATGCTCAGAAACTTGATTTAATTCCAACATATGCTACAGATAACAGTTTTCTGTATATTCTATAAGAGTTATTGGTCAAAAATAATCAAAATTTGACTTAACATGTAGTCATGAGAAGCATAATATCTGAGGATACATAAATTATATTTGGAGACTCGTAAAAAGAAACCAACAAACACAAATATCTGGTAAGTATTATATTCTATGTCAGCCAAATGCCAATTTTGATTAGATACGTAGGCTTTCTTTATTTTTCTAAACAATTTGAAATAGTACCATAGAAAGGCTAATCATGTGGTCTGCAAAATATTCATTAAACATTTATAGAAGAAAAAAATACAATATTGTCCTTCAACTCGCATGTTTCATTTAAAATTCCTACTGCATCTTGTGCTTACATTCATATGTAAGTACAGTATAGTATAAACTATAGTTTATATGAGGTTTATACTATCTTTCTCACAGATAGTTCTGCTCTGAAGTCTCACTCTTATCCCCCAGGCTGGAGTGCAGTGCTGTGATGCAACATCCGCCTCCAGGGTTCAAGCAATTCTCCTGCCTCAGCCTCCCGAGGAGCTAGGATTGCAGGTGGCTGCCACCATGCCCGGCTAATTTTTGTATTTTTAGTAGAGACAGGGTTTCACCATATTGGGCAGGCTGGTCTTGAACTCCTGACCTCAGGCGATTCACCCACCTCGGCCTCCCAAAGTTCTGGGATTACAGACGTGAGCCACAATGCCCGGTGAATAGCTCTATTTTTTTATGATCGTTTTAGTTCCTCTAAAGCACACTTGCTCAGAGAGTGGGGTGCCTAGACATTGTGGGCTCCTGGGTAGAATACCATGTAGCATTTGTAAATTCATCATAATGATATGAATTTATCTATGATCTAACATAGATAAAATAAGCTTTCTCAAATAAGGTCTTACTTTTGCTAGTTTTGGTTTAAATAATAGTAAACTATATGACACAGAAACCTAGGATAAATGAGCAAAAAAAAAACAAAAGTAAAATTTAGTAAGTTTGTTCCATTATATTATTTTTCACTCTAAAATTTGGGGTGGTAAAGAAGATGAACATTATTTCACTTTAATTTCATAAAAGTATAGTTTGAGAACCACATTCCTGAGAACGTAGTCCTTTATCATTTTCAAAGTTGGTTTTCCCCTTGACTGAAGCAGAGATTATTATTATTTTAAACAAGAGACTGGTACATGTCCCACTAACTTCCATGAGATTTTAATGGTGCAAGCTCTCTTTCAGTGACAATACTTTATCAATGGTTCCAAACTTCATAAGCAGATTTTCTATCCTAAAGCTCTAATTTGGTCTCCAAAATAATTATTTCTTTCCATTTCTAGGTTATATTTGTGTATTGTTTATTAATTATAACATAAAATACACTGAATGAACTATAATTTAGAAAATAATAAAGTGTTTTCTAACTTGGGCTAAGAAGTCATCTTTGAGTGAGATGTACCTAGAATTTTTCTATGACTGTCATTTTAAGAAGTCTATTTAAACATTCAAACATAATCTCCATCAAGGGAAAAAGAAAATTATTTCTCCGTAACCTCAGATGCTGCCTCTTTTCTTTGGTTCTGTTTGTTTGTCTAAGCATAGAGAAACAAGATTCAGCACAATGACCAATATGGTATCTGGAGTCAAATAGAAAGAGTTAAAGTCCAGCCCTATTACTTAGAAGTCTGTGATTCTAGGAAAATTAATTACCGTCTTTATATTTCAGTCTTCTTATCTATGTAATCATTATACCAGGGGCATACATAAATGTAGCAGGATTATAAGATGTTATGAATTTTAACTTACACATATAAATATTCAACATGCTAACTGGCAAAAAGCAAGCTTTTAATCAATGCCACTCAATATGATTATATCAAATATTTATTCATTTGACAGTATTTATTGAGTAACTACCTGCTCCATGATAGGGGTAAAATGATGAGTAAAACAGACATACTCCTCTCCACTTGGAAATTCACTTACAGACAAAATCAACACAGATACTAATATATGGCTACAAGCTTCAATAAGAAAATTTTTAAAAAGTAGAGAAGAGATTTCTAAGAAGAGAAAACACAGGATATGATTTGTTTGGGTGATCAAGAACTCCTTTCCTGGGAAAGGTACAGCACGTTTATGCATGACATCTCTGTGATGAATACGGATGAACTCAGGAAGGGAGCAGTTAAGGAAAGGATAGTCTCTATGCAAAGAGGGGAAACAACTTTGTGAATTCCAGAGGCAGTGAGAAATTATAGTGAAGGATATTAAGTCTGGAAAACAGAGGGTAAGGGGAAGGTTGGTAAGTGAATGGCCTACATAGCAGACAAAGGACAGATCATTCAGAACCAGGTAATCCATGGTAAAGATTGTAATCAGATGGTGTCCATAGTATGAACTGTGATCAAGGAGTGTTGGAAATCCTTTGGTGGGGAAAAAGGAGAATGAGGGAGTGAGGGATGTGGAAAAATAGTTCACCATTCTGAATTTGTATCCACTTCAGTGTAGAGAATGGCCTTGAGGAGGCAAAGATAAGGAGGGGAGGTGATAAGAGATGGAAGTTGCAAAACTAGAGTTGAAAGAAGATAGTAGCTTAGATTAGGTGCAGAAAATAGCTATGAAGAGATGTGGGATATGTATAGGGAAGATTTTCTAAGCAAAAGCAGCAATTATTGGAGGCATATTAAAATTGAGGGGAAAGAAGATATTGACCAATGTGATCCTGGAATTCTGGCTTGCACAAACTAATTTGTAGAAAGCTATTCTCTGAAATACAGTAGAAGGAAATTGAGCAAGACAGAATAAGAACTATAAGCTCAATTTTGTACATGTTATATTTGAATGGACCCTATGACATCCATCAAAGAGGTCAAGAAGAGAGGTGGCTGTGTAAGACTACAGTTCAGGAGAGGAGGGCTAGATTTAGAGATGCAAATCTGAAAAGACAGTTTATGGATGGTAGCTAATACCATGGGATAAAATGACTGCACTTTGTAAGAATTCAGAATCTAAAAAAGCAAGCAGTTAAAACATGACATGTCTTCTCCCACTCACATCACTATAAAATGCAAGAATATAAATATTGCTCTTTGGTGTTTTAGTTTACTACATATGGAATCTTGGACTGAAATATCCAAAACAAAAATATATGGTTATCTGAATATCCAGGAAATCATATCATTTAGACAGGGAAGTAGAGAAATTAATGATTAACAGGCCAGTAAACTATTATAGAAAAAGTATTATTTATGTGGTCAAGTTAGTAGAGCACTGAGATTTACTTAGGGTGGAGTGCAGATAGTAAGCATTTAATTTAGTAAGGTAAGAAAAAGGTTGAGTTTTGGCCCTGAATTGGTTTACCACAATATTTCCCACTACCTTTATGTTTCAAGTCTATGATAATTTGACCTTTCCAGAATTCTGAGATTGTGAGCAACTTTCCCCAAATGTCCTCCATCTGCTGTTCTAACCAGTTTACTCAACTGAGCTAGTCATATTTGTCTAAAGCAATGTTCTAACTAGTATGAAACTAAATGAATAAAGAGAAGATCAATACAATGAATAAATACAAGGTCAGAGAAAGGGCCAACTCATGTTTTATATGTAAGTATTAACTTAGCAGAAATGTCAGAATTTATAAAACACAATGCTCATTATTAAAAATGACATCATTGGTGATATAATAATGACCTAAGTGATAAAAATTATCATACAGAGTTCATATAGTTTATGTTGTTGCTGATCATCATAAACACTATGTAGCTTTTCTGGATATGCTGTTATAGAAAAAAATTAAACCCACATTACTCATTATTTTGCATAAATTTCTAAAGCATAATAAAATTTCCATTCAGTATTTTACTTTGGAAATGTTGTCTCTTCTAGTCAGTGACTCCTACTTTTACTGCATATTAAAATATTATATACTGATAATGATTAATTGCTAGTTGTATTAGTGTGGTTTTCAATCAATCATGAGCACAGAACCAGTTCTCTATGAAAGTTTAAGAACATATAAATCCATCAAATACATACAGTGCTAACTGATTTGTCTAGTAAGAAACTAGACTAAAAATAAAATTGGACCTGATTTTCAAGAGTTTACACATGCCAAATCTCATAAGATAATTTGATTCCAACATTGAAGATGATTTTGGTTGGTAGATGGGTTAATTTAGGAATTCTTATCACTCACAACTCTTTGAGAATAAAAATAATAAAGTATTTTCAAAAGTAAGAAACTTGTTAAGTCTGGTGTTTCCTCCTAAGCTGTTTTTTCTGTTACTAGTTTTATATTTGTTAATTTATTAAAATTTCTTAAGTCACTACTCCATTAATGTTTTCAAAACTCTAACTTACATGAAAGTCTTTATAAACTACTAATTATGAATATGCCTTGTTTATTTAAAAATGTATTTGGTATAAAGAAAACTTTAAGAAAATATGAAACATTAATATTTCTAGGAGCTTATTCAAAGAATTTAAAAATTTACAAACACATAATGTATAAATTTCTTCTTGAGCTGTTAGAATCTAAAAACTATCAGTTATAATAAAATAGTAATTGATAAATACTTAACCTAGTTTCCTTTTAAATATATAAGGTGAATTGGTTAATGTTTCTGGATAATTCCCCACAAAAAGTGTTTATATTTACTCAACAAAAGGGTATAAACATTTCAGTACGTTTTATTTTTTAAATTATAAAATTATAGGTGACTAGTATATTAAATAACTTTTAGTAACATTTAATCACTTCATAGTATTCATAGTACCTAAAGTTGTAATTCTTTTTCATAAAATATTTCACTTAATGGAATAATAGATAAACTTATATTTAGGTCTCCTATATACAGAAAAACCATTGACATAATTGGTCATTCCAGATTATACTTCTTCCTCATTAAAATTATCTTACATTATAGTACATATCTTAATATAATATTAGAATATGTTCAATCTCTGAAATTAAACTAAAATATGTATAATGCATATAATTGAAAATATTTAAGGATATTTTTAAATCTATAACCACATATGTCAGCATAATTAGGGAGCACATATATATACATACACACATATTTATACACATATAAGTTATACATATATAATTTTATCTCTTCTTTTTGCTACTTAATCAAATTTATAAGAAACTGATTCAATTAACCAAAAGTTTAAAAAAGATGATTCTGTTACTAATTTGTTATTGTGTAGTAATTAAAATGTCTTAATATATTCATTATCATTTTCCTATATTTCTCCTGTAGTTCTTCTTTAATAATGTATTCTGATATCACATGAATCTAAATGCAAATTATTTCATATCCTGACTATAATCCAAAACTAGCAATGATGTGGTTTAGAATACTAATGAGTCAATTCTCTCAAAATGTAAAACTCGGGAGTTTTATGTCGATGAAGGATTTTCTATAAGTCTTTAAAGCAGCAGAACTCTACACAAAGAAGCATAATATTAGAAATAAACTAGAAATAAATACTGAGCTGCTTATCAAGGAGACACAATTTCAATACTGAGCCAACAAACCACAACAGCTAAATGCAAAGGGACTCCACAACAGTTTCATTCAAAGACTTATTCTGAACAAGGCAAGAGTGAACACAAAGTAAAAGGACCAAAAGAGAATAAGACCAGTGCATTTCAGGAGCAAAAAGAGAGGTAAAATAATGTTGCTGTCCAGTGGCCTCATTTTGGAATAGATTCAAACCACAGGGACCTTAGACTATATGCTAAGTCAGTTACCAGGCCAATATATGAGATGCATTCTGATGATGTGTAAAGCAAATTTTCACCTTCATATAACGGAACAACTGATACAATGTATATGACAGAAGAACACAATAATCTCAGGAATATGAGAACTACTCCCCTTGAAGACTTACAAAAATGAATGTAAGTTCAATTGGTGGCTATAACTTTGAAAACTTCCAAAAAGAAAAATGACGTGTCTGAGCCAATAGAAATTAATGAGCAAACTTGTAATGAAATTAGAACTTGAGTAATCGAAACCAGGCTGGCATCTCTTAACGCACACTTTCAACCTGAAACATTTTAGACTTAGTAGCCACAGAGCACACGCTGTGAAATGAGCGGAAATTGAAAGATGCTTGGAAGCCCCATGCGGACTTACTGTACCTGTGTCCACATCCTTCACCTGTTGCCTGGCTCGAGCTGTCTGGCTCCACTTTGAGCTCTTGCAGAACCAGCCCTTTGTCGTGTGGTCCAGGAAAGTCCATGCCTGGCACCACCTCCTCCTCTAGGGACTCCACATAGAAGAGAGTCCTGGCTGGCTGCTGGGTGCCCTGTCCAGGAGCCCCTTGCTGCAGCCTCGTGGCAACTGGAAGCAGGGTGCCATTCACCGGATTGAAGGAAGAGGAGGAAGAGGACGGAGAGGAAGACGAAGAGGAAGAGGAGGAAGGTTTCTTCCAGAAAGTGCTCACACCGCTTCTCTCTTGGCTTTTGAGCAGGCGGCTCTGGCTGGGTCCCCAGTGCTCAAAGCTGCCACTGCCGTCCTGTTGTAGGCAGCCTCCCCCCGCCGGGCTGCCGGTGGACGGTGACGGGTGGCTGAAGAGTTTCCAGCGGAGTCGCAGAATGTGCTTCACATCGAAGTCTTTTCGCCCAGAGCCTGACATGCTTTACGCACAGAAGCCAAAAGGCTAGCAGCTCACGCAGGAGTAGGCTGGTCAGCAGGTGGGGGAGGCCAGCGGAGCCCGGGGGCGGAGGAAGAAGAAGAAGCGGGATGCGCCCTCTGCACCCCTAGAGCCAGAAGACGCGAGGCGGGCTGCGCGCCCTGTCAGACGAAGGCTGGAGCGCGGACGGCAAAGCCGCGCGGTTCAGCCGCGGTTGGGTTCACAGGACCTGGGCGTGGGGACACCACTGGGCAGGAGCAGAGGCAGGACTGGGACGCCAAAGGCTGAGAATCCTCGATGCCCGCACAGGAGCCCCGTGGTTATGGCGAGGTGGGACAAGCCTTAGGCTGGAGATGCGTGAGGGAGGGAGGTCTGAGCGCTCCCAAGCTCCGGAGGCGGCTGCAGCTGGATACACCTCACTGGGATGCGCTTGTGGCAGAGCCTTAGTAGGGAAGGTGGTGGCGTTCTTGTCCTTGCAGCTCAGAGTTCAGTGTCTGGAGAGCGCAGAGAGAAGAGACCCAAGTCTCGAGGAAGCGTACCCCTCGCCAGCTCTCTTAGTGCACCTGCGCCCCTGTCCCTGGCCTTTTCGAGGATGCCCTGATAGCCTGCCGGGTGGCTCTGAGAAAGTCAATTGCTTTCTGCAATGCCAGAAGAGGTGGTTTTATATAGTCAGTTTGTAAAAGAGAAAAATAGATATTCTAACGCATATAGGGAGGCAAAAGAAAAAAGCCCGCCTGTGAAGCTGTCAAGGTCCTCACAGTACAATTTTCTCTCTGCCTCAGCTCCTCCTCCTCCCCCGTAAGTGACGCAGATGTGCACTGGGGCCTATACGGAGAGATGGAGGGAGGGAGGGAAGGCTTCAATCTTCTTTATGCAAGTGAGACTGCTGCTGTTATTGTCCCCTTGCGTGGGTCTTGTCACCTTTTCCAACCTCCTTCCTCATTACGTTACTGTGTAGCAATACAAGGAAAGAAAACAGGCATTATGCTTTTGCATCAGTAAACACTACGTATGAATCATGGCAGTGTAAACTTAATAGGCTGCCATCAGTTTGCAGGTTGCAGGTTAATGGCTTGAATTATTTAATAAACCGTATCTTTTAACCTTTAGCCTTAGTTTCTCTGTAGTGAGACACAGAAGAAACAGGGATGCTGGCGTCAAAATGTGATGATGCCACCGTCCTGACACTTACATTGTGATTCTGCTATTAATGCACCCAGGCAGTGCTTCACCCCTGGGGCCAGAGGCACACGGTAGAAATTTGAAGATGGACATCTGAACACAGGGGACGGGGTTTGCGAAATCAGTGCATTTGGTGTGCAGCCTCGGAATGAAAACTGTTATCAGTGTAAATCAATGTATATAATAAAATGATAAAAGAGAATCTCAAGGCATAACCTTCTAGTACATAGATCATTGTATACTATGCATGGAAGAATTTACACAATAAATGAGAATAGCCAAAGTCTACTTACTATCTTGCATATGGGTGTTTGGAGAAGATGTGTTTTTTCCTTATATCCATATTTAGAATGGTGATGATTGCAATCACTTTCAGGACATGACTACTTGGAATATTTTAACCTTTCCTTTAATGAGCCATTAAAATCGAACCTGGTCATACTGGCTAACATGGTGAAACCCCGTCTCTACTAAAAAAAAAAAAAAAAAAAAAAAATTAGCTGGGCGTGGTGGCGAGCTCCTGTAATCCCAGCTACTTGGGAGGCTGAGGCAGGAGAATGGCGTGAACCCGGCAGGCAGAGCTTGCAGTGAGCAGAGACCGTGCCCCACTGCACTCCAGCCTGGGCGGCAGAGCGAGACTCCGTCTCAAAGAAATAAAATAAAATTAAATTAAAATTAAATAAAAATAAAAAATAAAATAGAACCTGGTAATCTTTGTTGAAGACAAGGGGACCAGAGATGCAACGTGTTCCCTAACTCAAGCAGGAATATGGTGGTTGTCCAGTCATGACATTCACAGTTTCAGTAACCCCCAACAGAGCATAGGAATTAACCACTGAACTGCAGTTACACTACTGCTCAGTTACCCCCAAGGTTGAGCTGTAAATGTAACCAGAAACCAAAGCTAAATTGGGAGTCCTTAGACAAAGTTGAACACTTTAATAAAATAAGAAATTAAGTGCACAAAAGACCTATTTTTAGTGGAAAAAAATTACTATAGTGCTTTTTAAATATTGATTTATGCCACAACAGCTGGACTGCAATCCCTTGTGCCTTGATTTTTCTCTCAGTATTCAGTGATTTTTGTTTGTTTTTCGTTTATTAAGCAAAACCCCTTTAAAGCCAACATTGGTGACAGATCATTTTTATCCAACAATGGAATCAAGTATTTCCCTTAGGGAAGAAAATAGTATATTAAATTACACATCACAAACAGGACAGAGAACACTTTCCATCAGAAGTAATGTTGAAAGTTGAAGTGCATGTAATTAATTTATATAGAAATCAGTGCTTCGTGGATTATCTCACTTGATTTATTTAAAATAATATAAAATAAGTCAAGTCTATCTATATATTTTTTCAATAGTTAATATCCACCACCATTCAAAAACTGTACTATAAAATTTATTTGCTCTTATTCTAAAATTTAATTTTGCAGTTCCTTTTTCTCTGCAATACTAACAAGAATATTCTACAGTTAAAAGTTATATGTTTAAAGGACAATATTTTATATAACCCAAAGGAGATGTAAAATTAATTTGTGGTATAAAGAAACATGAATTAAAAATATTGTCACATTTAGCAGATAATGAATTATGCCTATTTGTTAGTCTTGTAGTAATATTTAGTATGTTTAAAGCACTGCCATAACCTATTATGCAAATATAGGTACCTTTCAATATTTGTCAATCTTCATACAATATATAAGTTTGAAAAAAATCACTCTTCTTGGGAATATATTTAAATAAAATTCAATTTTATTATCAAATGAAAATATTTCAAATTTAAGAAATAAACTATTCATGAAATAATGTTAAACTGAAATGATTGACAAAGATGATTATTATTTTCACTTGATTGTTACCATACTACAGCAATGTAGAAAATGAAGGGGAAAATAAAATTTTTAAAAAATGGGAGAAAGAGAGGAAAGTGAGAAGGATGAGAAGAGAAGGAGAAAAAAGAAAGAGGGAGAGATTGCGAGAGAGGGAAAGACAGAAAGAGGGAGGAAAGGAGGAAGGAAAATAATTTGGTTGGAATTATGGCTTAACTTGGCATATTAGATAAAATCTTTGAAAAAATATACTTTGTAAAATACTGTACTAATTAATTTGTTTATCTGTTATTCAAAAATAAAAAAACTTTGATCACTTAGGTCCAGTGCAAACTAGTAACAAATATGAAGGAACTGGTTACATGCAGCTTGCTGGAAGAACTCACAAAAGTGGATTGTTTAACCAGCCACAATTAATAATTGACTTGTGAGTCAATTAAAGTAAGATTTAAGATAACGAAGCTTATAGGCAAGAAGACATTGACATAGTAAAGACCACTTTTAACAATCCTAACAAACACACTTTGTTTTGAAGACAGAAACTATTTAATTATTCTAACACTATTGAATTAAATTGAACTGTCAGTTGAATCAATCAGTCTTTCAAATGAATATCCATATGGTTGCCATAGTTTCCTGAAAGTGTGTAAGCAGAAAAGATTATTCAGGATATGGAAAATCTGTAGAATGTTCAAGTATTCACTGTAATACCCAAATACAAAACTCTCTGCATAATTATTAAGTCAAGCATGGTGTAATATATATCACACTGAAAGTTTCTACAACTCAAATATTTAAACAATAAGCAAAATTGGCTTTGGATCTGTTTTAGTCCACTATCTGGTACTTGTAGTAGAATACCTGAAGGTGGGTAACTTATAAAGAAAAGAAATGTATTTACTATAGTTATGGAGGCTGAGAAGCCTGAGGTCTAGGGGCTGCATCTGGTGAAGGTCTTCTTGCTGGTGCGGAACTCTCTGCAGAGTCCTGGAGCTGCACAGGCATCACATAGCAATGGGGTTAAGCATGCTATCTCAGGTGCCTGTTCCTTTTCTTATAAAGCCACTAATCCCACTTCCATGATAACCTATTAATCCATTAATTCATGAGGTTCTGTCCTCAAGACCCAATCACCTCCTAAATGCCCACCCCCCCCAACCCCGCCAATACTGCCACAACAGAGATTAAATTTCAACATGAGTTTTGGAAGGGACAAAAATTCATACCATTCAAGAATTTTCTAGACTGACAGTTTCTCACTTTTAGTGACTATTTTCTAAACAAATGCAATTAAATGTACACTTTTCTAGGAAAAGTGATTTTGATTTTTTGTATCTTTTTAGCAGGCCTTCTACAATATCTAGAAATTTGTGTATACATGATAATACTCAACAAAAGTATTTGAGTAGCTAATTATGCTCAAATTTCAAAGTTCATGCCTTATAATGGCTCTGTGATTTTGTCTTTGATTAATTTTAATAAGATGTATTTATATACATTTTGTTAGTACATTTTTGTACTGGGTAATTTATAAAGAAAATAAGTTTAATCAGCTCACAGTTCTGCAGGGTGTACAGGCTTCTGCTTCAGGGGAGGTCTCAGGAACCTTATAATCATGGCAGAAGGCAAGGGGAAGCAGGCATGTCTTATATGATTGGAGCAGGAAGAAGAGAGGGCTAATATAAAGGTGCCACACACTTTCAAACAATCAGATCTCATGAGAGTTCTACCATGAGGACAAAAAGATGGACGTCCACCCTCATGATTCAGTCACCTCACACCAGGCTCCTCCTCCAGCACCCGAGATTGCAATTTGATATGAGATTTGGGGGGGGACACAGAGCCAAACCATATCATTCATCAATACAAATATTATTTAAAATTAGAGAATACTATTGAAAATAATTATATAGAATTTGCGATGTATACATTAAATAAAAAATGTTTTGCAGTGACATTTTTTTTCCCCAAAATGATTGAAACTTAATACTGTATAGCACTAATGTTAAGTTATCTCATACATAATCAAGGTTTCCTACCTCTTAAAAGAAATACACATAATCATTCAGGGTCTATTAATCTTCATTACAGTATAGGTATACTTTACTTAAGCAGCAATTAAGTGACTGCTTAATAAACAATTGTAGGTATTCATTGATCCCCAGGGGCCATTTTAATCCACTCAGCCTCCTGGGTTTATTTGACCTTTTGATTTAGATCTGGCAATACATGTGTATAGTTAAGGAATTCTTACATAAATTGTTGAGTTAATTTCATTCGTATGTAAATTCAAAATGACATTAAAATAATGAATTTCTATTAATGATGAGCCCAGTTTTATTTGTGTGTCTTTTTACTTCCCCAAATTCTGTGCAGAATATTGACAGTGGTTTATGAACATCCACTATTTTCACTTTTGTATTGGGTCCTGTCTGGTTAATCACACTGCTGAGGGACTTATGATATACATATATATATATGTATATATATTTTTTTTTTTTTGAGATGGAGTCTCGCTCTGTCACCCAGGATGGAGTTCAGT
>NW_012123376.1:5536124-5549933 GCF_000951035.1 Colobus angolensis palliatus | reverse complement strand
GGGATTACAGGCATGAGGCACAGCACCTGGCCTATGATGTGATTTTTAAAACACTTTCTATCTCTTTTACGAAAATATTTCTAGATTGAAAACAAATATATATATACACATATAGATATAGATACATGTCATATATGTATGTTTAATATTTAATTATATTTCAAGATTATTTTCTAATGAGTAAAACAATTTGGTGGCATTATATCCTATTTTGTATAACACTGGAATATTTTAAAAAGAAAACTACTTAACTAATACTTATTTACAAAGCATTAAGATTTCCCTAATATTAAAAAAGTAATTTCATCATTTTGCATATTGCGCTTAAATTTGCCCGTATCACTATGGGGTAAGGTGAGTCCCATGAAACTTTAATCAGTATGATTAAAATAAAATAGTAAAATTATAGTTTATAAAGTACAGATTTGGAAGTTATAGGAGTGTAAGATATTCATATAAACATAGATAACATAACTTTGTGGATATTTTATTTTCTGTTGTCTCTTTTTAGACATGGGCTTTTGGAGACTTTAAAATATTTTCTCGGCCGGGCGCGGTGGCTCAAGCCTGTAATCCCAGCACTTTGGGAGACCGAGACGGACGGATCACGAGGTCAGGAGATCGAGACCATCCTGGCTAACACGGTGAAACCCCGTCTCTACTAAAAAATACAAAAAACTAGCCGGGCGACGTGGCGGACGCCTGTAGTCCCAGCTACTCGGGAGGCTGAGGCAGGAGAATGGCATAAACCCGGGAGGCGGAGCTTGCAGTAAGCTGAGATCCGGCCACTGCACTCCAGCCTGGGCGGCAGAGCGAGACTCCGTCTCAAAAAAAAAAAAAAAACAACAACAACAACAAAAAATTTTCTCGATTCCGGTTACTACATTTCACTTTCTATCTTGAGACATATTGCCAAAACTTTATACTTTCATTTGACTGCATTATTACCAGATCATTTAAAAATCTAGGACAAAAATGCGTGGCTTTAAAAGCTAAGATCTAGCTTGTCTTAACATAATTTAATTAGGGATATAACATAAATTATAAATAGTTTTCAAATGCTCTTTTTTTCACAAGTATATGTGTAATATGTGAACTTATAACACCCAAGAACAAAATTTTATAATCTGTTTTAGAAATAGTACTGTGAATTTTATTTCAAATAAATTATATATTCAGAGTACTGGGAAGATGATTCTAAGAAATCAAATTACTTTGAAACACCATTACTGTAAGTAAATTGGCTTACAAAATCTAACTGGGAAATCACAACTTGACACTTAATATATTTTCCTGAGTTTTACACCCAGTCAGGATGCTTTTGGTTCACCAGTCCAAAAGAATATTACTTGTCAGCCCCATGGGAAGCTAACAAGATGACCCTTTGCCTTGAAGCCTGTCTCTTGTAAATGTGGTGACCTCTCCCTTTCTGAACAGCTCTAGCCACTGGCCATCAGGACACATGTAAATTCTCATTCTTTATTGCTCAAAGGAAATATGACATGGACTTCATATGATAATATACTAAAATCTAAAATATATTAAAACACATAAATCTATAAATTAAAGCACTACATATAATTATTGAAATTGTAGCCTACTTAAGATTTCATGTTATGTCTGGGACAAAATTACAAGTAAAATAATAGCGGCAAAAGGAATGATGACTTTTCAGATTATGTTACATTCTTTAAATTTCTTCAACTAGATAGATACCCAGATTAAATATAGAGTATTTTCTTCAATGGTTAGGTATGAAACATTTTATACATCATATTATTATTTTCTTCTTCGTTGGGTAATGACTAAAGAAACTAAGAAAGGAACTACTATTTTACGACATCCTACTAAGTGCCAGACAATGATTTCATTCTCTCTTGATAAAAATCTTATTTAGGTAGGCATTATAAAACAGGCTTAATATGAAAAAAAGTAGAATCGACTGGCCACTAATATTTTCTTCTATTAATTGTTTTAGACACTCTCCATAAGTCGTGCTTTTTCTTCTATTTTATAATTTACATATGAGAACTTAAAAAAATGACAAACTCATTAAAGGCAGGGATTCTCAATATAATTTCATGAGCTGTGTGAGCTCTGCTTCAATAGAAGAGAGACTCCTTGTATTCTCAAAATTTAGCTGTCTTTCTAACGTGTGTGTGTGTGTGCGTGCACGCGCACATGGATGTACATGTGTGGGTGTGTTAGTCCCTTTTGTGCTTTTATAACAACACTACATACTGGGTAATTTATAAAGAGCATATGTTTATTCTCTCATAGTTCTGGAGACTGGGAAGTTCAAGACCAATGCACTAGAATTTGGTCTAAAGAACATCTTCTCACCCTGAACACACATAGTAGATGGCAGAAGAGCAAGAGAGAGAACAAAGTCTGTGTCTCCACATGGCAGAAGAGTAGAAGAGACAGAATCTACTCCTGTAAGTCCATTTTATAATGTCATTAATCCATTCACAGGGGAGGGAGCCCTCATGACAGAAACATGTCCCAAAAGACTCACTTCCTAACACAGTGTCATTAGGGATTAAGTTTCCAACAGAAGAACATGAAGAAATGCATTCAGACCATAGCAGTGTGTATTATTTTCAAGTCTATATGTATGTTAGTGTATTTGTGCAGATACATGGGTGGCTATATCTCTATAGAAACAAACATAATGGTTTATTTTGTGGGGGCAACAAATTTTGGAAAATGAAGATAGTCTTACTAGACTAGGATAGTTGTGCAGGGCAAAGAACATATCTTATTTAATTTTGAAGTCATAGTGTCTAACTGTCTATGATGACATGAAACACCAGTAAATAATAGATAGTTTTGAGTTTATCATAATGAGAAATGGGATAAGGGTAATAACACTTTATTGTGGAGAAGAGGTCAGGAAACATGTAATACTTTTTTTAAAAGTATTGTGAAACTGTGGTTCTTCAATTATTTAGTGTGAAAACAAATGGAATTATAAAACTAGTGGTTTCGGAATATTTTGGGGCTTTCACTTATATTTCTAAAGTACTATAAAATACTCAAGAAAAATTCAGCATATATTATGCATATTCACTTTGTCAAAAAGGCAATGCAATGTGCAAGTAAGTGCTTTTATTGTAATTCTTAAAATTGTATTTTTAAATCAAGAAAGATTTAAATCTTCACATTTAAATCCATAAGCTTTAGTTACATTAAAAATTCCATCTCTGCATTATCATCCTTTCATTTATTCAAACATATTTTTTATTGAACACTTACTTTGTGCCAAGCCATGTTCAAGGTGATAGGGATGTATCAGTTAAAAAAAAAAAAAAAAGGTAGACCAAAATCTGTGCCCTCAAGAACCTTACATTCTTGAAGTGAGAGATAGAAACTAAAATACAACAAATAAATAAGTGTATCAGATGATGGAGACATCATCCATGGAGATAAATAAACCATAGAAGAAATATAGGGAGTTTTGAAGGAAAGGGGGCTGAGCTTTAAGTAATCTATGTGCTTAAGCTCCACTGATAAGGTGGCATTTCTCTTGTGTCCAAAAAGAAGTGAAAGCATGGACTGTTCGTGTATGAGTGACAGTGCCATGGCAGAGGGAATAGAAAAGCAGGGGCCTGGGGCCACGATAAAGTTTGGTGTATTTAAGGGGTCATAAGTACTAGAGGTGAGTGAGCAGAAAGGAAAGGGGCTCTATTGGAGTTCAAGGAGGCAGCAGACAAGACACCAGATCACTTACAGGATCTTTTAGGCAAGTGCACAGATACTAGTTTTTATTCTGAATGAGGTGGAAAGCCATTGGAGGATTTGGAGCACTGGAGTGATAACATCTGACTTCCATTTTCTTAGGTCACTCTGGCAGAGGTGATGGGAATAAACAGAAGAAAGCAAGGTAGAGAAAAGGAAAACAATGGACAGACTATAGAATAAAGAATCTAAGTGATGATGTAAATGTTGACCAGACATTGTGGCAAGGTCTAGCATTCATAGGGAATCGATTTTCCTTAAAGTTCATCGTCTTTTCTTTCCATTTTTAGATGGGAAGCTATGCTATAGATAGTCTTGTCTATCTTTTACTCCCCTAAAATAACTAATGTCTCTATTTTTTTCTGTTCTTCACTGATGCAGGATGCTCACATAAACCTAAAGCATGCTCAGGTCTATATATGCCTACAAGATAAAGCAATTTATATTTTATCCTGATTTACAAAAGAGGGTGTCAACTTGTACTTATGCAATACGAATATGTTTTATACCTAATTTGCAGTATAAGGGCTATAGTTAACAATGTTGTATTACACTAGAAAGTTGCTAAGACAGCAGATTTGGATGCTCTCCTTTCTCTCTGTCTCTCTCCTTCTCTCTCAAACACATATACATATGCACACACAAAAGTAACCATGTTAGGTGATGAATATGTTGATTTGCCTAACTGTGGCAATCAGTTCACTATATATACCTATATCAAAATATCATGTTGATACTTTAAATATATACAATTATAAAAACGAGAAGAACTATGCTTTTTCCTGGTGCATTTCAAATTTGGCTAAAGGGATAATCAAGGCTCTTTCTCACTCTTCAAGGATTGACAGAAATGCTATGGGCAGTGCAAGAAGTCAGAGCCTGAGCAGTACACCCTATAAATATATTTGCACAAAGCATTTAAATTATAACATTTGAAAAATAGTAGGTGCATTATTCCTCCTAGTTGTCTACTGACTGGAAAGCAACATTTTAGAATGGAACGTCACAGGCTTTGAAATAAAATCATGACCCAAACCCTTCTCTGCTGCTTACAATTTGTATAACCTTGGGCACAGTACTTAATTTCTCTGAGTCTCAGCTTTCCTATCTGCAAAATAGAAGTTAATGTGTAGATCAAATAAAGTAAACCTGTTAAACAAGTAGCACATTGTTGATGCCTAAGTAAAGGTAGATATTGATATGTATTTTGTAAATATTTGTATATTTAAATGACCTTTATATTGTTGTAAAAAAAAAGTTTAAAAATAAAGCTTTCAATACTTAGTTGGTTTTGCAACTTTCAAAGGCATTTTGTAAAATATCCAGATTACTATTCACTTGAGTATTCACAGCATAGAATCACTGATTAATCACAGCATTGATTTTTTGGTGAGCTTGTAGTTTTGTAAGTCAATAACAAAAATTGAAAATCAATCTTTTACATAATTTTATTCTAGGAATAGTCGGAATTCATGGATGTCTGCATATTAGGGATATTCTAAAATCATTTCAAGTAGGAGAAATGTAATAAAATATTTGCTTCAGTTGACAAATCACTTAAGTTAATTTTATCCTCTCTTGTGAGTTGGGAGAATAATGAGAAATTAATGAATAAGTAATTTAGATTACAAAAAAATCTTGGCAATAGACTGTAAGAGAAATGACATTTCACTAAGTAAATCTCTGATAGTGTGAGTGAAACAATAAATTTTACTGGTAACACTAGAAGTTATTTTGCCAGTTATGAAACCTGATCATTAATATTTATTGAACTGGGTATATGGAATTTATGGATATTGTCTACCAGATATAATGCATTATAAAGCCATCATTGTGGGGTTTTTTTGGTAGAAAATAATTATTCAAATGAAATGCTAGTCACATTTCTGGTTTTGAATAAGAATGCCGTATGTATATATTTATTTACTTCATTTTTATAGAGAGAGAGAGAGAGACTAGAAATGTTTTAAAAAATTAATTTGTTCTAAAGAAACAAGCTATCAGTAAGCTAACTTTTCTACACTTATGTTATTTTTATGAGTATCATAGAATGCTAGAATAATTTATATTATAAAATAGACTTAAAATTTCCTCTGATTTTGTAGATTCCTGCCTGTGGAAACTAAAATTGATACTTATATTCAACAGAACAAGCTTACCAGAAGATTCATTTATTTCTTTTGATATACTCTTACAGATATATATATTTTGTTTTGTGTTTTGTTTCTTAGATGGAGTTTCACTCTTGTTGCCCAGACTGGAGTGCAGTGGCACCATCTCAGCTCAGATACATATTTTGTACAAGCATTGCAAACCCAGACTATAGATTTCTGGCACTCAAAAATATGTGAAGTCATGCAAATGCTAATTGAAACCACAGAATATTTCAATAAATCAATCAGTATTGAGAATCAGCTGTGTGCTCAGCACTGTGCAGTGAACTGGATAAGGACATATCTTGGCAGAAGACACACACACACACACACACACAAAAGAAGAATTCTAAATTATAACTAACCCCACAAAAAGATATTTTAAACCCTTACTCTTATAATGTACATACAGCTTATGCAGCAATTTTTCACAATTATTTCTCTTGCTTGTCTCTCAAACTTACAAAAATGAAGCTCAGAGAGGCCTAGTTAGCAATCACACACTTCTCTAGACGTCTAGTCAGTCCCACAGCAGTCTATTTTTTTTTATTATTATACTTTAAGTTCTAGGGTACATGTGTACAAAGTGCAGGTTTGTTACATATGTATACATGTGCCATGTTGGTGTGCTGCACCCATCAACTCATCATTTACATTAGGTATATCTCCTAATGCTATCCCTGCCCCCTCACTCCACCCCATGACAGGCCCTGGTCTATGAGGTTCCCCTTCCTTTGTCCAAGTGTTCTCAAGAGAGAATTTTACAGACTATAGAGAGTTATACAATTTTAATTTTCATATGCAACATAATAACTCTTAAAGTTGCCTACTTTCTCTTATAAGATTGTCTTTCTCTGACCCAGTTCTGAGCCCCATTTTCCTCTGCTCTGGGTTGTGATCTCTAATAACTCTTTAGAGTAAAGCTGTTATTCCAGTGTGAACCGATTGTTCCCTATTCAAATGATATCATGTGTGTATACATGCACAAGGAGTTTGAAGGGATTCAAATTACAGTGAATAATAAAAATCAATAACTTTAAAGTGAAAAAATACAGGTGGAATATCTCTAATATGAAAATTCCAAGCCCAAACAGCTCTAACATCTGGAATTTTTTGACTGATGACCTGATGACTTAAGTGAAAAATTTAGCACCTGACTTCATGTGACAGGCGGAAGTCAAAACTCAGTCAAACCTTTTCTTCATGCTCAAAAATACTTGAATATTATGTAAAATTATCTTCAGACTATGTGTATAAAGTCAGTGATTATGAAACTTTAATGAATTTCATGTTGAAACTTGGGTTCCATCCGCAAGATATTTCATGGTACATATGCAAATATTTCAAATCCAAAAAAATCCAAAATCTGAAAACATTTATGGTCTCAAGCATTTTGGAATATGTATATTTAACCTGCAGTTTGACATTTACTTATTTTTGACAGACAGTCGTTCAACTCATGTGACAAGTAAGAATTTATAGGCATTAAAAAGGTAAATAATTTAAGTGGAATCAACTGATAGCAGACATTGAACTCCACACATTTGCAATTTTGTATTGTTATTTTATCATTGCCATGGAGGTTATGGGAATTTTAAGGTGTCAGTGACCTTTAATATAGCCCCTTTCAGTAGGATATCCCAAAAGAAAATAAAAAGGAATTTTAAGAATGTTAAGATGTAGTTGAATGGTTCTAATGATGTCAAAAAGATTCAGGAAAATTACTGTACAAAAAGTAGGGAATTAATCAGTAAGGAGAAATCTGCTGATGGCCTTTAATTAAGTTAATGATTTAACTAATCTAACATTTGGTCAGAACACGACTATCCAATATAGACAGAGTTAAATTTTTAATAATAATTTAGACTGTTAGGAGGCCATTAAATATTTGTCATTAAATTGTTGGACTCTATTCAGCCATGGAACAAGTATTTACTGAACACTTGCTTTAGGCATATAACCATGCACTATAAAGCAAGCTTCCACTGTCCACACAGAGCTTGCGCTTTATTTACTAAGAAAAGCCATAAACAACTAAACAATAAAAATAGCTCAATGTTTTGGTAAGAAACCAATTGGTGAGTTGGAAAATGACAATGCACTGATAGTTCCCTGCTTTAAATAAAATCTTTAGAGGAGCCATCCTTGTCAACTTGAGATTAGAGCTGATCTAAAGGAGAGAAGAGATAAAAAGTAGAATAAAAGACAGAAAAGACAAAGAAAATAAAGAAATGGGATCTGAAAAATACAACGAAATGATCAACATAAGAGCAGGAAACCTCACAAACTAGAGGAGAATGACCATTGAAGGCCACTTGGGTAGCAAAGAGGATGGGATATCAAAGGAACATAGAGGTCACTGCTCATGATAGTGTGGGAGGAGAAGGAAGAGATAGTGTTAGAGAGTTTTATTCCATAGCATAGAGTTTGATTTTAATTCTATCTCCAACAGAAATTGAGTGAAGTGTTTTAAGGAGGGAATGAGTGTGTAATTTCAGATTTTAAGAATGGTGACCTGTATTGGATTAGAGAAAGTCAACAGTCAAAAGAAAGAAATGAATCATCTGGAAATTTGTTTTTCTTCATCCAAAAACTCAATAATGTAGCCAAGAATCATTCAATGACAAGGTTTAGAAATAAGAAGCTAGAGGGTATTAATGCTTACATTCATACAGATGAGATCTCTTCATTTATTTTAGGAAATATAGAACTGGAGTTGATATTTCATAGATATAAATTACAGCATAAGAAATTGTATATTCTCAAGTACTTTAACATATATTATCTTATCTCATAAACTGTGATAACTTTTAAAAGGCAATAGCGATCTTCAGAAGTGAGAGTAAGTGATCTTCAGAAGTGAGAGTAAAGGTAAGACCTTGGAGATGAGAAGCAGTACATCATGGGAAAAGCAAGAAGAAGGAGAAATGATATGTGCAATTAGTCTGGTCAGGAAAGAGATTGGTATAATGAATGAATTGAAAGAATTTTGTAGGAGGAAGTAAATTTGAAAGACAAGAGTGGCAGTCATTGTTATTTTTAGATTATTAATCTAAAGATTTAAAAATTATATAACCTGTGCACATTTTTTATTTGTTTCTTGCATTTTTAGAATTATATTCTAGATATCCTGAAAGCACCATACCACACTAATCCCTTCTTGTACAAATTGAGGAAAGATATTCATAATCCAATATGCTTTATCCCAAGAAAGAACAAAAGATTTTAAACCTATATTGTCAATGTAGGAGTGCAACTGACAAGTGTCCCAGAAATTGTACCTGGGCAATCTCAAAAATTTGACTCTTCCACCAGTCTAGCCTCAATTCTTCTGAAGATTAACTCAATTTTATTGTCTTTTCTTCATCTAGCATTGTATCTTTAACCTACAATTTAAACTTCCTAAATGCAAAGTTTCCTAACACTAAAACATTAGTAGTCCATTTTTTCCTACGATTTAACTTGAGAGTTATACAGCTCTAAATAAAACATGATTGTAAATACTTATAAATCCTTGAAAATTAACTGAATAAAACATGTAATGTCATTTATTATCTCCTGTCTTTCTTACACAGAGATCTACATCAAAATTACCTCAGAGAAGAATAGATTCATAAAACAAATGTGTACTGCTGAGAAATAAACAAACAGAAACTCTCCATGAGTCAAAAGTGGTATTTCTTCTAATGTTTATAAAGAAACATAAATATTTGTACATTTTTATAAACTGTGGCATGTATATTTGAGGATTCTTTCAAAACAGTTTAAGTAAAAGATAATAGAATTCAACAAAGTCCAAAGATAAGAAATTGAAATAAGGAAGGGTTCAAGGAAATAACTCAAAGGGAAAGATACAAAGATAGGCATTTGATTTTGGTTAAATGAGAAAAATGTTACAAAAATCTACCAAAATCTGAAAATGATACAGATAGATCTTATTCTGAAAGCAACAAGAACTGGATTTTAATTCCAGCTCTAGAACTTACTAACTTGTGTAAACTTGAAATAATTCCAAATTCTCTTAGAGACTTTGATTTCTAATTTGTAAACTGAAGTTATAATACTTCACAAGCTTTTGCGGAAAAATAGATTACATATACATTTTATAATAAGGTTCAACATCTAGAAGTTACTCAGCAAATATTGATCCATGTCTTCCTATATCCTGTCTCTAAATTGAAATTCTCCATGATAAATACATTACTATGTAATAAGTAAATTACAAAACTCTTACATTTTGCCAGATATTATAGATAGAAAATATTACTACAGGTTAAATATTGAAGTGATTCATTGATGCCCATAAGTTGTAACTAATTGAAGTTGACATCAAGGAATAATTGTGCACCTTAACAATAAACTCTTTAATGGCAATTTTAGATTATTACATTGATTAACTTATAGTAAAGTACAGCAAGATTTATATTGTTAAAATCTTTGGTCATCATCTCTAGTCACTAGAGTGAATATTGAGAGTGAATGTGAAGAATGTTCAAAGTTGTATTTACTATTGAAGATATTACCCATTTTTAGTGTAAGCACCCCTATTTTCCTACTACATAGCCTAGGTGTAAAGATCACCTTGTTAAGGCAGTGGACAGATGGTGAAGGCTTGCACCACTGTTACTCTGCTAAACGTAGAGAAGATTGGAAGATGCCACTGATAGGTAAGATCCCTTGTTCACAGATAGCAAATGAGAAGTATTTGGGTAAGGGAAAAAAAATTCCAAGTATATTATGTTAAGCCAATAGCAATTCACCATTAAGTAATGAAAAATACATATCAAAAAGTGAAGTCTAGGAAGAAAGGAGTTATTTGTACATAGAAAATTCTCATAATAAATATTTAACTCAGTGCCTAAGGTTGTCACCAAGGATCTCACTTTTTTGAATTATTGTATTTATTTAAGATCAGAATATATAAAGCATATATAACATTGGTGTTATTTGTAATTTACAGTTCAATTGCTAAAATGTCATTTCAGAGTATGTTAAATTTAAGATGTAGGCTTTTTGAAAATAAGATTTTCCTTGATGAAATACAAACAGGATTGAATTTTTTTTGTTAATTCAGTTTGTACATAATAGATTGAGAGACACAACATTAAATCTAGTGAAAAACATTTGTTATTAAATTTCACATGCCATTTTTCTTTATATTATTTCCTTAGCACTTAAAGAAAGTATAAAGAACATACAATCCTGTATTATTTTTTGCCTTTGTGTATTAGCAAGTAACCATCATTTCCCAAGGAAACATTGGTGGGAGGTCTCAGCTCATTCCTTCCCAAAACATTAAATAATTAATAATATCACCTACTGCACACTTTTGTCAAACCAATTCTGGGTGTTTTATGGCACTTATGTCCTTGTGGGGAAAGATACACAAGCAAATAAATAAGTAAATAATGTCACGAGGTTGTGTGTATAAAAATGAAGGCACCAAATAAATAGAGAATGCTGAGTGGAGCTGCAACCGTTACATTAGGTAATATGGTTAGAGAAAGCCTCTCTGATAATATGACAATCGAGAAAAAGCCTGAATAAATAGGTAGGAGGGTGGATGGGGTTTTAACAGTTACCAACAGGCATGAGGAAAGCAATTGAAAAAACTTTAGCCATGTGTTTGGCACCTTAGAAAAACAATTTTCTAAGGTAGGAGGAAAAGTAATTAAATGGATGACTCAGTTAACTGAACTATAGTGACAGAAATCTCAGTAGCACTTAGTCCCCTTGTTTTTTGTTTGTTTGGTTGTTGTTATTGTTTTATTTTTTCTCCTGAAATTTGATTTTCCCCAAGCCTCGCAAATTAATTCAGTATTTTTTTAAACCACTATTTACCAAAGATACATTGTTGTCATCTCCTTTGTACACTAATAGTCTAGCTTTAAAATACAGATATATATTTGCTCGCATAGCCAATCTTCTATTTAATTACTTTTAAAGGATTTTTAATTTCTTATTTATTCTCTTTCATTTAACATTATTCTACAATGTGTGTAATTTGAGGGTTTTTTTTTTTTTTTGGCTTGCATTCATTCTAATTTAACTCAATGGGCTGTGCTGAAGTTCTTAGTGGTTGTTTTTTGTTTCAGCTCTTTTTAAAAAACACATACATTTTACTCCCTCCTCTTTGAATATCAATTACACAAAGTTGTAAATTATGGAGGTTTCATTCACCACCCAATTTTTAGGGTATAGCTGTCAATTACCCTAATTTTTAAAAATCTTTTCTATAACTCATTACCTTTTTATCCTCTGCTATTTCTCAATATAAACTATATGCAAAATACAGACAATGGTATTATTAGGTCTTATGTACCCTTCATCCACACTTTATTTTCTTTTTATGGACAATCTTCTTAAATTTCTAATTCTATCCACATCACCCAACTACTTGTCAATATATTTTGAAGAAAATCCCAGAACTTACATCATTTTAGATACAAACGTATTAATGTGCATTCAAAGAATAAGAGATCTTTTCCTTATGAGATGAATGTCATATCATAATCAGACAAAAATTACAATAATTTCATAACATCACCAAATATTCAATGGGTACTCCAATTTCCCTATCTAACTATATTTCTCCAGGTTTGTTTGTTCGAACTGACACTTAAATAGGATCTCTACCATACTGAGTTTTTGTTGATGCCCGTATTTTAAATTCCTAAACCACTATTTTACACATGAACTGGAATGCTTGTTTTTCCTTGGGTGAGCTTTTGTTTCTTTTAGGCAGTGTTGAGTTTTCAAAATGATGTTTGGTTGCCTGCTCATCTTTGCTATGAGAATTTCTGATTGCATCTCTATCAATCAGTTGCAGATACTGATGCCAGGGATGTTTCACTGATGCATAGTCAGCTGGTCTGTGCTGCCTTCTGAATGTCAGGTCTCCACATTCCTCCTAGACTTTACATATAACCTAGAATACCTGCTCTGCTTCTCTTACTCCCAAACTGCACCACCGGGGAGCGGGGGTGGGGACAGAGGGACAGGGTTACAAACATGCCTGTTTACTTTAGCTAGGACAAGTGGTGTAATGCAAAGGAAAAGGGCCAAATCATCTAGTGCTACTAATGCAGGCTCGCAATTGCCATCCTGACTATTACAATAAGGACCTCTCTGGTTTTATTTTATCTTTAGAATCTGTGCTTGTAGCATGCTTAGGAGTGTGCCTATTTCCACAATTATATATTTGTACAAGTGTTAACATCTGACTTTCTCTGATCGTTTTAAGCTCATCATCTTTCTACCTTTTCAATATTTCCAAAAGTTTACTTCCTGTTCATGATACACTGCAAGCAAAGCAATAGATATACATACATCAATACAAAGATACAAATTTCATAAATAGATATATAGACAGTTAATGTTACCTCACTTTCTCATTGTACAAAAAAAGCTAAACATATACATTTCCTCTAATATCAAGGAATTCATGGTAGGACATGATGTGGGTAAGGTGGTTAATCTGACTGATAGATTCAACACATGGCCTATTTATTTCTAAACATAAATTAGGCTAAGTTGTGCTCTCTCCTACTCTATACAGGTAGATGGATAGATATACACATATGAGTAAACCATATATCTCTCTATATCTATCTGTATATACATTATATACATAAATAAATCAATGTAAATGTTATGCCCAGACCGTTTATTCCCCGAAGAAGACCACCAGAGTCCAGAGTCAAAGCCAAGCGGCAAGGATCTTTAATGCAAGTTCGAACTTGGTCCCTCCATTTCTCAACATACAAGAGGGCCTCGAACAATGCGTGCACCAAAGTGCGCCCTCACGTCCACCCCGCCGGCCCTTCAGAGTTAACTTTTATTTTCAGCGGGTTCGGATGCGCCGGCCGCCTCCCGTCCGCCTGCTTCTACCTGCGGTGCAGCCCGGGGGGCTGGG
>NW_012123376.1:5517466-5531612 GCF_000951035.1 Colobus angolensis palliatus | reverse complement strand
TCAATAGATATAGAGTTTACACATTTTTAGAGTTTTCTATAGATAACTATATATCGGTAACTCTGTATCTGTATATCTATATATACCTATCTATCTATACATGTATCTATCTATAAATACATATATAATGTACAATATGTTTTGGACTTATATGCAGTTTTGGATTATGAATCTTAAACTCTGTCACTCTATCTCTATCTCTTTCTCTATGTTTTTATCTATCTCTGTCTCACTCAGAGAGATAGAGAGAGACAAAAATAGAAAATTTGAAATCAAAAACTACAAATAAATCCAAATTGTATAATAGGTCAATAATTATCTTATTTTATGTCACTTAATTATTTCTATTATTTCGATATGCATGAATCCTTAAAATAGCTATGACCTAATGAGATGGAAATTGCTCAAGGTAGGAGATCTAGATCCTATTAACTTTGTGATTTTAGTAAGAGTATTGCTAGCTGTTCTTTAATAATGAGGTTAAAACTAAACTTTTAATATGAAGATTTCTAAGCATAGTAAAATGTTGTTATACTTTATTCTAGTTTTAATTATTAGATATCATGGAAAGAATATTAAGAATTATTCACATAATTAATTGAAATAAATTAACTTAGTGTCCTAAAAATAAACTGAGAGGTATATATGTAAATGTTAAGATATATGATCATGATTTCTATAATCATGTATTTCATAAAAATAAAATTTTGAAGGCATTGAGAATATTGACATTAGAAACCAGATTGAAGAAAAAAGCCATGGTTCTATCTGTCCACAACACACACTTTCACCAAATATCTAGAGGCCTGTCATGAAAGCAAACATTTTTTTTCTTTGCCTCATAGAGCATAGTGAAAATTTTGTGGAGGTAGTTAGAGAGTACAGACATTGAATCATTAATCATAAGTTGTTAAACAGCAATACTGTCTACTAAAAAATAAGCAGTGCATTTCAGTTTTCATAATTATCCAAGCAGAGGCTAACTTATTCAAGCAGAGGCTAAACAGATGACAATTTATTCACCAGTTTACTTAATTGTAGATAGAATTCATGATTTAAGAGAATGTGTGATAAATGAATGAGTTAGTTTTCACTAATACTCCTTCCTGCTTTAAGGTACTTTCATTTTATGTTATTATATAATCAACAATGTTGTTACATATTTATTTTACTATTTTATTAAATTACATATAATTCATATAGTTACATATGAATTTTACTAGGCACAGGTCAGTATGAAAAACAGTTTACAGAAGGTTTACATTAATTGAAAAATAACCTTTTGTCATACTTTTGTTTATTTCACCTTGCAAGCTTAGGCATTTAAAACATGATTTACCTGATAGTTGTTTCCTTCCTTACAGACATCCACTAATGGCTTTATTGTCTGTCTAATGGTCATTAAGTGAAAATGGCCATCTGGAATAACACAGCTGGGGTTCACTTTACCAAGATTCTTTTTAACAGTTGGATATCTACATGATGTTCATACCCACTGTTCTTTCTGAACATTAGTGCCCCATAACTGTCTTTTACAATGTAATTCATTTTCTTTCTTCACTTAACTCTGTTGAAGGAATCAAAAGGCTGAACCTGTAGTTGTACTAAGAAGGAGAGGGCAGATGATCTTGGTGAAGAGTACAAACACCTTACTTTAGAGGTAGCATTAGGATGAGCTTCTATTGACTTGAGCTTAAAAATAAAAAACAAAAAAATATAGAATCTCAGTAGTGCCTTTCAAAGGCTCAGAATTATTGATTCAGATATAAATCCGTGTTTAAAAATGCAAGCACATATGGAGTATAACTAGTGTTACCAACTGGTATACTGTTTCCCATAATGCAAAATTTACTCTTGTGTTTATTTTTTTATATGCTAAAATATTGAGATTCTTCCCCTCAGTGTCCTGAAGCCCTCAATGTTTCTATATCTCTTTAAGGTATCTTATGTATATGAAATATGGCTCTAAAATGCTAGATTTGGCCAACAACAACAACAAATCGCACCCCCCCTTTTTCTTTTCTTTCTTTCTTTCTTTCTTTTTTTTTTGAGACGGAGTTTTGCTTTGTTGCCCAGGCTGGAGTGCAGTGGCGCAGTCTCGGCTCACTGCAACCTCCATCTCCCGGGTTCAAGCGATTCTCCTGCCTCAGCCTCCCAAGTAGTGGGGATTACAGGCATGCACCACCACACCTAACTAATTTTTATATTTAGTAGAGACAGGGTTTCACCACTTTGGTCAGTCTGGTCACAAACTCGTGACCTCAGATGATCCACCTGCCTCACCCTCCCAAAGTGCTGGGATTACAGGCATGAGCCACCATGCCGGGCCCACAAAAGTCAATTCTTAGAGCTGTTCAGTTCATTATGTTTAGAAGAACAGATAAATTGTATACAACAATAATATTGGCATATGTTATAGTTATTTATTTTAAATGCATTGTGTTTTTCAACATAATAGTTTATTTGAAGGATTGGTATGTTGTTAACAGATTTCTTAAATATAATCACAATTGGATTATAAACTGTCAGATTAAAAATAATATTAGTGCTTGTATTTTTCAGTGTATGTGTGTGTGTGTGTGTGTGTTACGTTTTCACTAATCGAAGAAGCTTGCCGATATTTCTTTCTTGGTCCTTGGATACACTCAGGTTTTCTTTCTAATACTACTTCATCTATGCAGATATACTCAAACAGGTCCAGCAGCTTCCAGTCACTTCTCTCCCTTACCTTTGCTCCAGCCTCATCTTACATATTTTTTACATGCTTTCTATATTCCTATAATTAAATATAACTTTCCCCCAAATGCCTTTGACTGCTTATTTTCTCCACATTAAACACTTTTTACCACTTTCCTCAGTTCAGTTAATTCTCCTCAGTATTTAGAGCTCAGCTCAGATATCCTTTTCTCATGGAAACATTCTCTGGCCAACCCAGACTAGATAATTTTCCCTTGCTGTACACTTTCAAACCTCCCTCTGCATTTCCTTCATAACACTTTTGCAAGTGTGTACAACTGCATCCTTGTTTTTATTTAATTTCCTTTCTCTGTCATTGTTCTGTAAACTCAATGCAAGCTGAATCTGCCTATTTATTTCGCTATGCGACACCTTACTCCTAATAAAGTATTAAACAAAATAGGTGCCAAAATATCTGTTAAGGCATTGTGTGAATGTATAAATGAATAAAGATGTGAATACAGATACACTAGTCTAAACACGTTTTCATGGCACATACCTATATGTGTTCCAAATAGATAAGAAGGAGAATCATAATTGATCATTGTCAGAAGAAAAATCTGGTAAAACTTTTACTTTCTAGATATTTAAATACCATTTATGTTAAAATTATTCATTCAGTTTTATAATCATTGAAAATACTTAGGGACATATTTGCTTATCACAGGTTTATTTTACTCTTTAAAAATATATTGCTCACTGGACTATTCACAATAGCAAAGACATGGAATCAACCTAATTGTCTTTCAATGGGGGATTAAATAAAGAAAATGTGGTACATATACACCATGGAATACTACACAGCCATAGAAAATAACAAAATTATGATTTTTTTTTTTTTTTCCAGCAACAGAGGTGCAGCCGGAGGCCATTATCCTGAGTGAAATAATGCAGGAACAGAAAACCAAATACTGCTTATAAGTGAGAGCTAAACATTACTCATAGAAATAAAGATGACAACAATAGACATTGGAGACTACTAGATGGGGAAGGGATGGATTAAAAGAGTTGAAAAACTAACTCTTGGGTACTATGCTCACCTCCTGGGTTACAGGATCATTCTTACCCTAAACCTTAGCATACACAATATACCCAGGTAACAAACTTGCACATGTACCCACAAATCTAAAATAAAAGTTGAAAATTAAAACTATATGTATATTGCTCATTGAGATAGACTATATCTTGAGAGATTAGTTCTATGAATATAACATGAACCCTAAATTGTGAGATTGAGAGAATTATACACATTTATTGGCCTTCATTTTAGATAACATGTTAAATAATTCTATAATGAACATTTGACAATGCAACCTCTTAATATAAATGCGCATATTAGTCAAGGTAGGCTGTCTGCACCTTATTAACTTAACAACTAAAGTCTCTCTCTCTCTCTCTATATATATATATATATACTTTTTTTTGTTTGTTTGTTTGGTTTTTTGTTTGTTTGTTTGTTTTTGCACACAAAGTCCAACGTGAAAGTGTCTGGCAGCTCTTTCCTAAATGTGGCTCTGGTCACCTAAGTGGATTGCATTGTTATGGAAGCCACTTGTGGCTTCTAAAAGTTGTGGCCTCTAAAATCTCTACAGCCAGGGTTAGGACTAATATTCCACCCTTAAACTATCATTGCATTGATCAGTAATCAATCACCTAGTTGTGCCTCATTTCGATAGAGCTAGGAGAGGCAGTTTATGGGTGTATCAGAAATAGGTGAAGGTGTCTGGGCATGAAGGCTCACGCCTGTAATCCTAGCACTTTGTGGGGCTGAGGCAGAAGGACTGCCTGAAGCCAGAACTTCGAGAGCAGCCTGGGTAACATAGTGACCCCGTGTCTACAAAAAGTAAAAATAATAAAATTTAAAAATTATCCAGATGTGGTGGTGTCCTCCTGTAATCCTAGCTACTTGGGAAGCTGAAGTGGGAAGATTGCTTGAACCTAGGAGCTTGAAGCTACAGTGAGCTATGATCATGCCACTTAAACAGTGAAGCAGTGAAAAAAATAGCATAAAGGAATATGTACTATAATATGTAAGTATTGGATTTTAGTAATGAGAAGTTTCTAGGGGTTAACTGTGTTTTCCCACAAAGATACATTTACTTCCTAATGCCATGTACCTGTGAAGGTAACAATATTTTGAAATTAGGTCTTTGCAGATATAATTAGTTAAGATGAGGTCCTAATAATTTGCGGTAGGTCCTAATTCCATATGACTGCTATTCTTACAAGAAGCACAAACAGAAACACAGAAAAACGCCTTGACAAAATACAGACATCGGAAGAGATGACCACGTGAGGGTAGAGGCAGAGACTGGAGTTGTGCTACTACAGCCAAGGAATGCTTGGGTCTCCCAGCCACTAGAAGAGTCACGGAGATGCTTCCCTAGAGGATTAGAAAATAAATGGTCCTGCTCACATATACATTCTGGACTTCTAGACTCCACAACTACCACTATGAGACAATAGATTTATGTTGTTTTAAGCCACCCACTTTCTGGCACTGTGTTATGGCAGTCCTCTAAGGTGAGAACAATATAGAAAGTCAGTCATATCCTTCCAGAAATTAAACAAGCTGGAATCACATTTTACTTATTGGCCTAGTAAATTTATTTGCTCTTCTCAATATTTCTAGAAAAATATCAGGTTGTTGTGTTTTATTTTATTTTTGTCTGATAATGAAAAGGATAAAGAATCAACTAAATAACAGGATTTTTCTCATTTGAGAATATCACTTACTAACAGGAGCTTACATATTTGAATGGACCAACAGGTAAATAACAGGTACCTGTAGGCCATCCATATTATCAAACTAAGTGTAAGTTGCAAAACATAGAAGACATACTTAGGGTTCAAACAATAAAGATTCAGAGAAGAGCAATTGCAATCTTTCTCCCATGCACAGAAAACTGAGTGAAGCATTTTATATTTCAGTTTGTGTTTAGCAGTAATATCAAGCTGATCAAAGAATGGAACATTAATGCCTCAGTATTATGGGAGACATAATCTTCATAGCACTAAATGCTTCACAGGCAGGTACAGAATTGGGCGCACGTCTTGTGGTGGCCAGCAGTTTGCCTTCACAGAAAGGATACTCATTGAGCAGAACTCCATGCACTGGTTCCATGCCAGGGAAGGACTCCAACTACCTGGAGGATAGCATAGGTCATCCTAAAGCCAACCAATGAGAAGAGAAATCTAAACATGTCTACTCAGTGCAACTTCCTATGGGAATTGCCAAGGAAAACACGATAGAGGCAAGCACTGGATGCAACAATGTGTTTCCTCCATAGAGAAGAGACAGAGCTAGATGAGCTCCAGTGGCGTGCCTCAGTCTACCATGGCTAGTGGGTGCCCTTGGAAAGCAACAGAGGGCAACTGGCTTACATCTACCAGAATGGAACGACCACAACCTGTCCCCCATAGAGTCGGAAGTACCAAAATCTGGAGCATACCTGAGAGTCATTGACATACATGCTTAGCCTGGATAAAGGGGGAGCACACCTTGAGTCTGAAACGGGAAAAGATATCCTCACGCAGATGATAAGCCCAGCACAGGCTGTGTGGACTCTTGTTTTCTTGGGATAGGAGTGTTTCAGGCCCAGTCAGTGCCCGTTCCTATTCTTATGTGGCTGAGCAGAAGTCAAAGACTACAAGGAGGAGACTACCTATCCCAGCAATCATAAACTTGAGTTCTGAACAGCGGTTGCAAGTCCGCCCGATCCACTTTTCCTCAATTTCCTTTTCCTTGCCTGACTTTTTCTTTATCATCATTTTGAGTATTCCAGAAACCCATTATAAGTCATTACTTCACTGCACTCACAAGGCCCCTAAGGGGAGAACTTGTCCCTTCATTCTTGGGCCCCTATATGACATGTCAGATCTTCAGTTCAGGTTTGTCAATACTATTTCTCCACTTCTTTTATAAGCTACTAATCCAGTTTCCATGACACCAAACTCCTCATCCTATTTCATTGACCACATGGTTACTGTTCTCATTAATTATTGTGTCTTTTATTTAATAGTTCTCTATCCCTTTTTAATTTTATCTTTTCACTATACACTCCCTTTTTTGATAAACTATCTATTCCTATGGTATATTCGGCCATCTTAATTGTGATAACGTCCAGATTTCTATTTCTAATATCACCTTCTTCCTTGAGTATGGACTCATGCTTCTGCTTCCCACTGGGAAGTTCTTATGACATCTATAATTTACGTGGGTCGATATTGAACGTTTTTTTCTTACTTCCCTTTCCCTTAATAACAGCATTTTTTTATCTGCACTACTATGTACAAATTACATGATAGGAAATCCAGGGCAGAATTATCTTGATGACACTCCTGGGTGTCTCACTATTCACTACTAAGATTCTTTTGCCACTAATTTTTTGATCATGAATTTATAGTGACTACCCAGATATATAGTACAAGACATAAAATTGAATCAATTTTCTAAAAAACAAAACAAACAAAACTACCAGTGGTAAAAAGATGATTTTCAAATACGGCATTTCAGACTAGTAAAATAAAAATTTTACACAAATTAAATTAACGATATTTATCTGAGCAAGAACAATTGATAAATTAGGCCACACTCAAAAACAGAACAGATGCAGAGAGTTCTGCTGAGCAGCGTGAACAGTGGGCTTTTAGACGCCAAACACAGAAGCAAATTAGAAAATCCTCTGATTGGTTACAGTTAGGTGTCTGCCTCATTTGGTAGTGCAAAGAGGCATTTGTTTTGAGGGAGAAAGTCTGATCAGTTGGTTGCCTGTGATTGGCTGAAGCTCAGTTGTATATAATTCATAGAAACCTGGCTATTTGTTACAAAATAATATTCTCCTAAGTTAGAAATTTAGGTTGCAGTTCATTATATAGCAACTCAAAGTACAGAGATGGCGTCAGATATTAACTGAGGTTTCCTATTTTTTAATTTAATAATATAAAAACAGTCCTCCAAGATCCAAATATACATTTTAAAATTCTGTATATCTATAAGTTCACCACATCATATCCAAATTTTGTCCTCCTTTTTTACCTTTTATATTAATATTTGTAATATAAATTTTTAAAATATTAAGTATAATTACTTTATTTAATAGTATTCACTTAATGGTACTCATGCCATGCACTTGCCCAAGCTAAATCTTACAGTTATTCCAATTCTTACAATTTTAAAATCTCCTCAGATTCAGCAAATCATCAAGACCACTAGCTGGAGAATTCCCTTATAGACCTAGACCTCCCAACTCTAGACTCATATATGAGAGAGAGAGAAAGTTTTGCTTTTCTCGAGACACAGTTCTTTTCAGTGCTTCTTTTACTTTCAGCCAAACTTAGCTCTAGTTGATAGGTTTTAATATATACTTTAATTATTATATTAAAAGTATTAAAAGTAAGGAAGTAAAATTATTTCAACTTACAACAATATAAAATATATATTTCGTAGGGAAATGAACAGAACTAATTAAAACTTCAGAACCACAAGACTATTTTACTAGATTTTGTTCAGTTTAATAGAAGGGTATTCCACATCACAGACAAGATTCCAGTGTTTAGTTGCTATACTGGCCAGAAGGAGGATCCCTTCTGGGATGTGATCACTGTCAAGAAAGACTTAGTACATGAGAGAGATCTGTAATTCCACTACCAATCATTCAAAGTTCCTTGAAGATCAACAATTTCATCAAGAAAGACTTGTTCTTCGAAATTTAGAATATCCAGAACTTTTTTTACGTAACAGCCTATAAACTTCAGTATAAAGCAATAATGATTAATAGTCACTGGTTTGTTTCTTTAAAAATCTTATCAAACAATTTTAAAATTCAGTGGAATTGCTCCTTAATGCAATTAAGATGTTTAACAGCTTTAAGTAGTTATCTTAACACTTCTGTATCTCCAGGGAAAAAGTGTCATATTCATGGCTAGATTTTGTAGCAAGAGCAACAGTTTATCTATGTGAAATACCTCTTATTGGTTCAGCTTATCTCAGTATGTTATTTCTATGCCATCCTGATATTTGCTGTGAAGGCACTGATATATTTTAAAAGATATTCTCCATTCATATGGGTCCTTCTAGTTTGACAGAGCTAAATGGACTTCGTTATTTATCTTTCATCTGACAAAATGGAAGAGATTAGGTGAACTGACATGATCAGGTTTTGTTTGTAGTACACTATTTTGATTTGAATTATTATAGATAATTTACATTTCTAAATGCATCTCTAATTCCAAAATGAAGAACTACTGTACTTCAGCAATGATATTGTTTTTCTGGCTCCAGATCATTTTAAAGCAGGTTTAATAAGAACCCTAGGAATTAACTCAACTGTGATAATTGCTATGAGATTTGCAATTAAATATTATAAAATAACTACTTAATACTTCCTGTGTTAGTCAATTCTTACATTGCTATAAAGAACAACCTGAGACTGGATAATTTATGAAGAAAAGAGGTTTAATTGACTCACAGTTCCACGGGCTGTACAGGAAGCATAGTTGGGAAACCTCAGGAAACTTACAATCATGGCAGAAAGTCAAGGGGAAGAAGGCACATCTTACCATGGTGGAGCAGGGGATAGAAAGAGCAAAGGGGGAAGTGCTACACACTTTTGAACAGCAAGACCTTGAGAGAACTCACTCACTATCAGGAGAACAATATGGGGGAAATCTGCACCTGTGATCCAATCACTTTCCACCAAATCCCTCCCCCAACATTGGGGCTTACAATTCAACATGAGATTTGAGTGCAGATACAGAGCCAGACCATATCACTTGCAGTGTTTCTCCCTGTTGTGCTACATATTGTTTATCAGGACTGTTGAAATTTTAGACTTGGCTTTAACAATACATTAAATTTAATTCAGTTACTTGTTGTATGTTGAAGAGATTTTTCAGGTTGGATAGCTCTGATCCAGAAGATGATACCCGATTTAAATTTAAAAAAAAGTCAATTTTCATTGCCAAGTTGCTAAAATCTAAATTTTAAATGTTAATTTTTTTTATTAAATTTGTGTTATTTTATTTTATTTAAAGCTGAACAATTTAAAATGCAAAATAGGTGCTATTGTCATTGTTTTTTGATCTGAGTTTTATAAACCTGTCTAATTGTAGTTATTCGTTTAGAAAATATTTATTAAGTGTCTCAGTTCTAGGTGCTATAGATTCATCAATAAACTCAACAGACACAAATATTTGGTAGTTTCATTCACAGTCACCAATAATATTCATTATTTCAATATTTAGCTATTTAAAAAAATCACTAATATAATATGCATTCCAGAATGAAAGAGGAGAGAGGAGGGGAACATAACTAAATACCAATCTGTACTTTCTATATTTATACAAATTTCATATACTAAACAATTATATGTAAATAGAGGTAACATTGTAACCTTTAATTTAAAACAATGTAAAACTTTATAATGAGGTGCAGTACATGATAATTCTGAATAATAATTTAAATAATTTATACCAAATAGTTATAGTGGTTGGTTTAATGACTGAAATTCTGAAAGACTTATGGGAATGCATGCCTATAATTTATGAGATCTGCCACACTACCAGCCTTATTGTTTTTCTCATTGGTAATATTCATGAAGTCACTGGTAATTTTACATTTTGAAAAATGCAGTATGAATTGCACATATAGTATTTCTTAAATGTCTACACATTTATCTTAAATTATTTATTGAAGTATGGGAAGTACCTAGCATATTTTGGTAAATAATACCTTTAGTTTATTCCTAATTCTTGGCTCCAGACTAACCATCTTGACCTGTCACTCTAGTTTTTACTTCTGAGACATTCTATAGTCTGTGTCTGATATTCTCTACTATTTCCTCATTTGTCCTTGCATTCAGGTTGCTTTTTCTGACTCCCAGCTTCCACAGAACGATTAACTATGTTGGCTGCAGTCCTATTCCCAATGATTTGGCAAGACCCTGGGTCCTTCATGTTAGAAAACCTGGCCTTACTACTACTACTACTACTGCTACTAATACTACTGCTGCTACTAATACTACTACTGCTGCTGCTGCAATGTTTTTTTTACATATTATCGTATTTTACTATTTGATGTTATAATTATTATATATTATTTTTTCCATACTTCCTCATACTGCTTATCTCTCACTTAAGAATTTATGAATAAAGAATTGATTTTTCAATACATCCTTCCAAAAATTATCTGATGTTGTTAGTTGCTCTGTTTTGTACATTCTTAATGCTCACTAGCCTTCCTCAAACACAATATTTATCAAAGAAAATTGTAGTAACTAATATACCTAGTGGAATTTCTCTCAGAGTTTGAGCATAGGAAACAGTATTCACTGTATATTAGTCATTTTGCTCCCAATAGAAGGTGCATAGCATAAATTATTTAAGTGGATGAATGCTTTATTTTCCTTTATAAAAGTACCTTTTTGCGTCACTGAAATTTCTATACAACTATTCTTTACTAGAGTAAGCAAGGAATGAATTCCTAGCTCTATTTTTTAATCAAAATTTTTGAAAGTTTTGGGTATTTTCAAGGTTTAGGATATTTTAATGTAGACAGGTTATAGATTATAATCTGCTGGAACCTAAACCCATATAGTTCTCCCCATACACCAAAAAATAAAAAATAACACACTCTAACTTTTAAACTTAGTAGCTAGTAATTAGGGCTATAACTCTTCATGAAAATTCTCTGATTGAATCAAGAAAAACTCAGAGCCTAATTATTACTCTGCACTGAAAGTGGGAGCAGTGGTGGAAACTGATGGAATTAGCATATTACAAGTACATACTGAGTCAAAGTATGCTAAGTGCTTTGAATTTGTTATTTCCATGTGGAAATTATAATAAAATATGACAAAAATCTTCCTCTGTCAACAATAAGTTATTTATTTTTTTATTTTCTGACCATCTTAAAAAGTTACTGGAATAAGTATTTGATAAATTTGAAGAATTTATTTTTATTATTGTAATAACAATGTCCACTCTACTTCTTCTCTAGGTGAGCCTATCTCTATCTTAGATAATTTCATTCTGTATATGCACTGAGTTATTGTACCTAATAATGCCAAAATTTAGGACATGTGTTTTAAACAATGTGCAGATTTACTAATTTCACTTTTCCTAGAATTTGGCTACCATAACATAAAAACAAACAAAAAAACTGAGAAGAAATGTTAGTCATAAATAAAAGTAATTCAATGGTTCATAGCTATGATAACACTCATAGAATATCTTCACCCAATCATGTATAACTCAGGCATCCTCTGAATGAGTATTCCTCTTTAGGCACTTTATTTATCTGTTCTGCAGATGAAATTTCTTTGCTTTTCTATGCATGTAGTGAAAAATATTTTTAAATCATTTTCCTGAATTAATGCCACCTATCCCTGTTTTAGTAATCTCAAATTCAAATTATTGGAAAGAAAAAAAAGACACCGAGTGTTCCAGCTTGTTCTATGAACTGGTCTTTGTTGGCCAGGTTTCTACTTAAGATCAAATACTATGGTCAGCAGAGACAAGGCTGTCTACTATGGACATAGTTGTACAGGTCCACTCCTGTTTGTGTTGGGATTAGTGATTACAGTGGATAAACTGAGTCTCATTCCTACAATAATTGAGCCATTTACTTGTAGTCTGAACAACAAAAGATCATATTTAATTTTTATATTTAGTGATGACTTCAAAGCCTTAATAAGCCTTCTCATGTACTATATTTTCTTTCTGTACATCCTCAAGGCTTCCCTAGTTCTTATGGTAACTTTATGTTAATGGGAAAAAGTTGGTTCTTCCTCCAGTTTCTTTATTCTTATCTGTTAAGACTATCATAACAAATATCTCTTTCTTCATCAATATATTTTACTGTTATCTTTTGGAAATATGTTGTAATAAATATTAAATCTACAGTGGCTATAGTTTGAATAACACCTCCTTACATATTGCACAGTGTTCAACTTGCCCAACTGCATGTGGCACTCCCCTCCAGATTCTTACCATATATTTTTTGTTTGAGTGGACATTTGGCATAATGAAAGTATTTATAACTGCAAAATATTTTAACCTTTCAAATATATTTTTGTAACATCATTATTTTATGTGTATGGAACTTATTATTTGCAGAATATAAAGAGGATATAGTATTCCCTGGGAAAAATATAACTTATAATGCCTTCATCAATCTGGAGAAATTTATAGACACAAATATGTATGTATATATACATACGTGTGTGTGTGTGTATAACTATTTCACTCTCTTAACTTTAAAGTGTTGTTTTGTTATTTTTTTGCCCCACTCAAACTCCAAAAAAAGCCAGTAAACTGATTACAACATTTTTATTCATTCATCAAAATGGTGAAAACAGTATTCTATTTATAAGGAATACTGGTTATTAAATATTATTTACACTATATTAAAAATAGAATGTTTGAAGGTCAGTATGATAAAACCAATAGCAGGGTTGAGTCTTCTCAATACACACACACACACAAACACACACACACAGTATTTTTTGTTTTTGAGATGTAGTTTTTCGCTCTTGTTCCCCAGGCTGCAACACAATGGTGGGGTCTCAGCTCACTGCAACCTCCACCTCCCAGGTTCAAGTGATTCTCCTGCCTCAGTTTCCCAAGTAGTTAGGGGGACAGCTGCATACCACCACACCTGGCTGATTTTTGTATTTTTAGAAAAGACAGGGTTTCTCCATGTTGGCCAGACTGGTCTCAAACTCCTGACCTCAGGTGATCCACCTGCCTTGGCCTCCCAAAGTGCTGGGATTACAGGCATGAGCCACCGCGCCCGGGCTCTGAATATATTTTAACATGTACAGAATATGGGTATTTGTGTGTTTCTAGTACAAGTTTGTGAAAGACAAATCTGAATGAAGCTTTGTGATAAATGTATTTATAACTTGGGGTTATGAGTCCACCAGGCTTTAGGCTAAAGCTTTTCTTCCAAGGTTTTTAACATTGCATTTACATTTAAAATTGTTATTAGTTTACCTTTAAAGGGGTAGAGAGTGTCACCACTTTTTATAATGCTGATTACAACTGATTCAAAACCTTTCCCTCAGGAAGGATCTAGACTTTCTTTAAGTCTTCATTAGAGCTGTGTTTTAGCAATTGTGTAGTATGATGTTTGTATTACTTTATATGTATTAGCCTGCATGGTGTGCCCTCAAACTTTCTTTGTATGTCTATGGCTTCATAACTGCATCATGGAAATGGTAATTACTTGCTGTAATCACCATTAGATAATGTTCTTGACTAATTAGATAGCATAGATTTTAGGAGAAAACATCTTTTACATTCTGAACCAGATTATCTTGCCAACTTTTGATTTTTTTTCAGAGAATAATACTGACAGGCAACCAATATGAATAGATACTACACTGCAATGTAAATTCATAAATAGGGC
>NW_012123376.1:5507640-5517101 GCF_000951035.1 Colobus angolensis palliatus | reverse complement strand
CAACTTACTGATAAATAATTAAAACAAATTCGCATTTGAAATATTAGATTCTGTTTTTCTATTTACATCCTTCTTTTTAATGTTCTTGGATTTAATCTAAATTTCCTCAGATGACTTTCCTTCTCCTTTTTCTTTCCTCTAAAATGCTTGTTGCCCTAGGTTTAATATTGGTGATGTTGAGAGTTGTCTTTCAAATTTGAAGCATCAGTATTATTGTATATATATATAATATATATATATATAGCTACTGAGTTTATTTAAATTAGTTCCTTATTATAAGCTGATTTCTCTATCTCTGCTGGTGTTCTGTGCTCATGTAAAATGAAAATTAAGGTTATTTTCCTTACTATGATATATACTTTCTGCAAATTCAAAATAAGTTAATGCATAAGTGAGACTATATAATCTTTGTGTACCTATATGTGTACCTGTATGTGTGTACCTGTGCTTAACTAGAGAAAACTTAGGTTGAGCTGTGGGTACCACACCTCTGTTTTATATTTTCTGGACATAAATGTTTTTTATTATATTGCAGCAAATCTAAATACTACATATACTACTAGAACTCTATGAAGACTTTTATGGCAGAAATCGTTTTTAAGTTCTTGATCTCTCTAGAAATAAGTTTTTATATTGGAAGACTTCTATTTAAGTTTGGGAGTGTGGAAATTAGTTATTTTTCACAAAGTGTGTTGACATGGAAATTCATAGTTATATTTTAAAATGATTTAATGATACATTCAAAGATTAAATTAAATTCTTATTTACAAATTTTTTTATGTATAGCCAAAGTGATATGTAAATTAAAAGATTAGAAAATTTGATTCTATACCTTTATTGGTTTTTATCAGAAAATAAAATTATCACAGAATGTTTTTTGGGAAAATGAATTGGGACTACTGTGGTGAAGCACATAATCCAGTGTCTGACTGGTACTGGTACAAAATCTTGGTAAACATTACATTTTAATATTTTTATCTTCTTATTGCCCAGAAATATTTGTCTGTGTGACTTATTGTCCCTTTCACATTTTTCATCCCATTATCAAAATGGCTTATCACATATGCACTATCTCTTATTAAGTACAATTTTCTCCATCTTTTTACATTTTGCATGAATACTTCCCATTTCATAGCTTACCTGGAAATTCTCCTTCTTTACGTGACCTGTAATGTGGCTCTAATTGTCATTACTAGTTTTTTGAACTTCTCAAATTTACCTATATCAACTGTTTTTTGTCCTAGTAACCTAGTTGAGTAATTATTTGTCTTATTTTTATTTTTTGAATAGAAGTTACAAAGTGTCTATTCATTTTGCTACCCAACAACCTGGCATAGAGTCCAATATGTAATATTCTCTTAATGAGACATTGAATTAAATAAATGCTTACAGTATGTATGCAAATGGGATACTTCTTTTTGTTGAGTTTTAAGAGTTATTCTTATATTTTAGATAACAGTCATTTAATATGTCTTTCTCAAATATTTTCTACTAGTTTGTGCCTTGTCTTTTATTCTCTTGGCAATGTCATTCTCATAGCAGAAATTTTTAATTATAATGGAATTCAGCTTATCCATTTTTTATTTCATGGATTGTGCCTTTGGTATTTCTAAAAAGACATCACCAAACTTAAATCATCTAAGTAACTCTCTCCTATGTTTTCTTCCAGGAGTTTAATAGTTTTCCCCCTTACATTTAGATCTGTGATACATTTTGATTTATTTTTTGAAAGGTACAATATTGCCTTGTTTTTTGGCTAGGTAGATTGATAAAGCAAATTTCTAAGTGTCTAATCCAATTTCTTTCTATGTCAAGGTGTCACACCTTGCCTAAAAAGTGTCATAGACATAATATATCTTGATGTTAGTAAGACATGTTTATTAAGTCTAAAATACAGTATTTTCAATTATTTTTCATAAAAATAAAGTATGCATTTTGGCAAATGGGAATGACTGTGTTGCGTGTCTTCTTTTGGATATGTTTCTCAATAGCTACAAATGGATTCCGAAAGAGTGAAAATAAGTAAGTCAAAATACAATGTATTGTCTGAAGACAATGAATTATATAAAGATAATACAACTAACTTCCAAAAGGGACTTGCATTCTAGAAAAGAAATATTGCTCACTGTTTTAAAAACTAATATAAGACTGCTAATTAAACTTTCCATGATGTGAATTTATAAAACCTGCCAAAGTTATAGAGAAAATAAGTATAATTTGAAAGGACTGTGACTAATTGGAATTTCCTTTTTTTTTTCCTAGTCCTATATCTGGATAAAGTGCGAAGGAGTTTAAATCTGTTGAAACCCAAAATTTGCCTCCATTTAATGGCTTAGCTGGATCTGTCATTATATAGATGGAGCATATGTTACTGTTTTCAGTGTTTTCTTCACTGCCAATCCTGTCTCAAATTGCATGAGTGATCGAAATTGAGCCCGATGACATTCAAATCAAGAGAAAAGAAGTATATATGGTGCCCAATTATCTGAATCAAATCGAATTATTTACTCATTTATTCTTCCTTATGTTTCAAAAATAAAGATGTCACTAATACTAATTTTTAAATTTCAGAATGTATTATATAATATTTCAGTGGTAAACCAAAAAATATCTGAGACAGGTCTCTACCAGCTTAGAGGTTTATTTTGCCAAGGTTAAGGACCATGGCCTGTGACAAGCCTCGGGAGGTCCTGAGAACATGTGCCCAAGATGATACAGCCTCGAGAGGTCCTAAGAACATGTACCCAAGATGGCTGGGATACAGTTTGATTGTATACATCTTAGGGAGACAGAAATTACAGGCAAAAGCATAATACATGTAAAGTATATATTCATTTGGCCAGAAAGGTGGAACATATTGAAGCGGTGGCTTCCAGGTCATAGATGGATTCAATTTCTGATTGACAATTGGTTGAAGAAGTTAACCTCTGTCTGAAGAATTTAAGTCAGCTTGAGTTAAGGTAAGAATGGAAGAGAGTTGTGGAAGCTACAGTTCTTATCAGTGGATGAAGCCTCCAGGTAGCAGGCTTCAGAGAGAATAGAGGGTGAATGTCTCTTTGAATGTCTCTTATCTGACCTTAGAAGATGTCACACTCTTAGTGAAATCTTTTCTGGATCAGGAAAAGACCTGGAAATGGAAAGGGATTTTCTACAGAGTATAAAATTATCCCACAAGAGATGGCTTTGCAGGGCCATTTCAAAATACGTCAGTGAAATACATTTTGTTGTAAAATACTTTGATTGCCTTTAGGGCCTGTTATCCATCCAGAATCAGATTGGACTTGGCATTTTATTAATACAACGAATCTCCTCTGTCAGTCTTAGGAGCTCTCTTTTAATGTTAATGTTGCTCAGTTTTGTTGAAACTCCAAAAGAGAAAGGATATGAGGCATGTTCAACATCACCCTTCTCATCATGGCCTGAATTAATTTTTTAGGTTACTTAAGAATCCCCTAGGCTGAGAGATGGGTCGATTCAGTAAGTTGGAGGGGGGTATAATTTTAATTTAGATTCATAAATAAAAAGAAAAATTATTTTTCTACATTCCTTTTTCTCTAGTAAGAATATGTTCATTTTGTTTTATCATTTGAAATTCTATGGTCAAAAATTTTGTCAACTAAAATTTCTCCTGAAATTCAGGAGAATTTTCTAGGCAAATATTTTTAGTCTCTATCAAAAATTTGTAGCTGTTTTTATTATTTAAGAAAACAAGCAAATGAAAATATGTGATTTTTTAAGGGCCAATATAATATTTTATTCTATCAATAGGCTTATGTATAACTGATTTTGGTAAAGATTATAGCAGGGTATAGTTTTAGAATTTCTGTCTCAAATGCAAGTTGGAATAACATTCTACAATTTGCTTTTAACACACACACTTAGTGAATATAAATATTAATCTCAACTAATAAAATAATAAAAAGGAACACATTTTTCTTAGATACTTTTCTTCAGAAACATGAAAAACGCTCACATTAGCTTTTGGTCTGAATTAGAGATAGTCTATTTAATGTTGATGCCACTGTGTAAACATTTTAGTAGAATTTAATATTGTTTTGCAGTTTCTTCTTTCTAATGTTAACTGGAATTTCCCTTTCTAATTGTGTATTGAAGAATGAGAAGGACTCATGTTGAAGTGTTAGATGTAAGTCATTTCGTGATTACTCCTGCACTTCAAAACCAACAAAATTAAAATCAAAATCATAGGTTATAAGGAAAGCTCAATTCAAAATTTGTAGAATGTATCATTTTATTGCATTTTATAGGAAAACATAGGTATTGTAATAACATTAAATTATGTATATATTTTTACTTTTCATTAAATGAAATTTAGCGACATTGCCAATGATTAAGTTGCATTTAGTTAGGTGTTAACAGAAATTAATTCATTGTAAACATAATAATAACATGAATGGAGCAGAATTTTCCAAGAAACTATTTCCTGGAATCCTTATTTTACACACATAATAGGAAAATAACTATAAATATGTTGAATTTATAATATTTTGTCATAACTGTAGACGAGCAGTCAGAAGACATTTACTTACATATTTACTGAATATCACTATTATCATGATCCATAATAGATTAGCAGCAGGCAATCTGGAATAACAACAGCACGCCATCGGGGAAAAAGCTGGAAATCTTTCAGCTACTACCAGGGCTAGGGACATTATCTGACTAAAATTTGGCATGCAGGGAATGATTAGCCACTCCAAATAAAACAACTACTGTGGGTGTTAGTGAGGATTAAGGGATACATCAAATAAACAAACAAAAACTTTTTTTTTCTTGTGGAGACTATTGGTTACGTCAGTTAAAAAAAAAAAAAAAGAAATACAAAGAAATGAAAGAGGAAACAATGAAGGCAGAGAAGAAGTGAAGAAGGAAGCAACAGTTTTCCTAATACAGAATTCCTGAACTAGACAGACCTTCTTATCTTCTCACAGACAACCTTCTATGGCTTCTGTAGGAACATCTCAGGTCTTCCCTTAAACATGAAGGCTGTTAAGAACAGAGAAAAAGGAACGCTTTCTGCAGTAGTTAAGTTCCCAAGTAAAAGAAGAATTGAAAGAGCAGAACCATTCTTGCCAGGCTTCTTATCCTAAATTCATATTCAATAAAGTTACTCCTCTTATTCATGAGTGAGGAAGTGAGAGAAGGGCTAAGACTACCATGATAATAGATGGTCTCCTCCTCAAGGAAGATAATGTCAAGAGTGGAGATTGTTTTCCCCAGTAACTTCTCTATTCTAAGAGGAAGTATGGTCAAGTTTGCTTGAAGACAGTGATGAGCTTGGGTTTCAACAAGGGTAACAACAATTGCCTAAGAATATATTACAGGGTGTAACAAGAAAGACTTCATGAGCTTTCCAGGCTTCCACGTCTATACTTGAAGATGTTAGTCCGGAAAGAGATTATTGTTTCTGTGTATAAAGTAGGAGACTGCAAGCTACTGAAAAATGATGACGTAGACCCAGCTCCCAATGTCTGGGTATATATACTCTAGGATAAGTTGTAAGACATAAGCAGACATTCCTACTCTCTAGATTGACTTTGGCCCCATTTGATGTAAATACTCTAATGTCTTTTGAAAGGCCTACTAAACACATCTTCTTTCTAAAGTAATTACTGACTCCTTTAGGAAGTATTTAGTGATTCTTCTTTGAGCTAACACATTGATGGAGTATATTTCTACTATAGGAGTTGTCAAATTATAACACTACATGACACACTATTCACCTGGGTGCAAAGCCATACTTCACTACCACAAAACTTGTCATATTCATTTTATTTTAAAAAATATGTGCATTTCACATTAAAAGAGAGAAAAATAGTTGCTCAAGGAAGGTTCCTGGCAAAGCAGGCATTGGCACTATATTTTTTTAAAAACAGCTTTATCAAGCTGTGATTGATACTCAAAAATCTACACATATTTAGTGTATACAATTTAATGAGTTTGGACATGTGCTTGCACTGGTGACGCCATTGCTACAATCAAGGTAATAAATATATCTATCATTTTCAAACATTTCCTTGGACTTGTTTTTTGCTTTTGTTTATTGTTGCTATAAAAGCACAACATGAGACCTACACTTTAAAATTTTTAAGTGCACAATACATTATTATTAACTTGTAGACACCATGTGGAACAGCAGATTTCCAGAAATTATTTATCTTGTGTAACTGAAACTTTCTATACATTGCACAACTCGTCATGTCTTCTTCCACCCTTCCCCTGGCAACCAACATTGTATTATGTGCTTCTGAGTTAGACTATTTTAGGTATCTAAAAGAAATCATACAATATTTGTTTTTCTGTGATTGGCTTATTTCACGCAGCATAATATCTTCCAGGTTCATCTACTTTTGCTGTAAATGGAGCTATATATTCCTTTGGAGATAAAAATTAACATATAGAGAAAAATGAAGTAAAGGCACAAGAAACAACTTGAACAAAAAGATAGGAAGGTTATTTGCAAGTCAATAATGTGCAGAAAATTACAAGATGTTCAAGATGATTACTACATAAGTTGGAATGTAAAACAAAAAAGAAAACCAGCAATAGACAGCTTTGAATGTCAAGCAAAGAAATAGGGTAAAATATACTTTAGTTAATTGGAGGTCACTGAATAAGAGAGAGAGATGATTAAAGTTGTATTTCAACAAAAATTTAATTTGATGTGTGTTTTAGAAGTCATGTGTAATAATTCCAGGGAAGAGTAACAACAACCTGAATTAGTGGATTTGTTAGAACTCTAGGCATGGTGATCACTGGAAAGGTGAACATAGAATCATTTTAAGATACATTATTGAGGTAAAATCAGTAAATATAACATTAATTGATCATTTCACGCATCAGTTTAGAACCCTTCAATGGTTTTCACCTACTACACTTAGCATACATTTCAGAATCTTTATCTTGACCTACAAAATCCTTAATAACTTAAAACTTTCTTACCTGTTTCCCTCTTGTAATCTTATGTCACTTATTTCTGCCCTTTGTACACTGCTCCACTCATAATAATTTCCTTATAACTTCTCTAAAGCTCCTAGTTTCTTTTCCCTAAGAGCTTTCAGAGAAACAATAAATTCACATGGGATGCTCCTGTTTCTTTCCACCTGGCCAATTTCTACATATCCTTGAAGTTCCAACTTGAAGTCTCAGAAAGGACTCTCTGAGATTCCCATCTGAGTACTGTATACTTTGATATTTTAGCACATTAATGTTTTCTTTATATCTTCTATCCCAGCTGTACCTGTGTGTGTGTGTGTGTGTGTGTGTATATATATATATATATACACATATATATAATATATATGTGTGCGTGTGTGTGTGTAATTGTTGTACTGAAGTTAGTTGAGTCTCCCTTTGCCCCTATAGCACCCTTGATGTAGGGCTTTTTTCATCTTTTTTCATTTAATTCATCATGCATGATGCCCCTATGCCTAGTGTAGCATCTGGCATGGAGGAGATAATCAACAAATGTTTTATGATAAACAAATGAGATTGAGGAAGCCTCGCACATCTTTTAATTTAGCAGTAGTAATTGTCTCTGTTCCAAGTATGCTGGGTTTCATCTCCAGAAGTGATTATTTATCATTGAGTAGTCAAAAAGATTAAGAAGTTGGTTTGTTTATTCATGTATTTTCATATTATTTACTCATTTATTTTTCCCAGCAGCATAGTATTCCGTTTTACATGGAGTCAAAGGAAGAGATTACTAGATTACTAAGCACATGCAAACAGAGAAAAGGGAAAATCAACCAATAAACACATTTATAAAATAATATGAGGGAGCCTAATCAGAAGTCATAAGAAGGAGAAATAGAGAGTTAGAGAATGAATAAGAAAAAACTGTGTGTGTGTCTGTGTGTGCGTGTGTGTGTGTGTGTGTGTTTGTGCGTGTGGACTATTAAAAGGCATATGAATGCATAAGAGAGAGGTAGAGGGGGAGAGAAAGAGAAAAAGCATGTCTTACAATAATATTTAAGTGAGTTCAGAACATTTCTGAGAGCAGAGACATTACTGGAAATTAGTAACTAAATAGTGAATACAGTAGGCAAGCATTTAATGTAATACAATTTTTTGGCTTCCTTTTTTGTCAAAAGGGAGATAAAACTTGAAATTATATTGAAAACGATCCTGTCTGGGCACGGTGGCTCATACCTATTATCCCAGCACTTTGGGAGGTTGAGGCAGGCGGATCACGAGGTCAGGAGTTCGAGACCAGTCTGGCCGATATAGTGAAGCCCCTTCTCTACTAAAAGTACAAAAACTGAGCCGGGCATGGTGATGTGTGCCTGTGATTCCAGCTACTCAGGAGGTTGAGGCAGGAGAATCGCGTGAACCCGGGAGGCGGAGGTTGCAGTGAGCCAACATTGCACCATTACACTCCAGCCGGGAGACAATGAGAGACTCCAAACAAAATAAAATAAAATAAAATAAAATAAATAAATAAATTAATTTTTAAAAAATTCTTATTCAAAAATTTGGAATTAGCATAATATGTTGACAATATATATGGATTACTCTTCTTTGTTGTTGTTGGTTTTCTTTTTTGTTTGTTTGTTTTCTTCACACAAGGTCTCACTCTGTGACCTAGGCTGGAGTGCAGTGGCACAGTCACAGCTCACTGCAGCCTTGACTTCCCAGGCTACCGCGATCCACCGACCTCAACCTCCCAAGCACCTAGGATCACAGGCGCCTGCCACTACTCCCGTCCAATTTTTTTTCTTTCTTTCTTGTTATGTTTTGTAAAGACACGGTTTTGCCATGTTGCTCAAGCTGATCTCAAACTCCTAGACCCAAGCGATCTGCCCACCTCGGCCTCACAAAGTGTTGGGATTACAGGCATGAGCCACTGCACCTGGCCTGTACTTGTTACTCTTCTAATTGTCCCCCTACATTCCTTCAATTTCATTGTCAAATGGTCTCTAGGGTTTCATTTATTTCTGTCATGTGACATCGCAGGCATTCCATTTTAACCATCTTGAACAAGTGAGACTTAGTTGAGGGTTAGCACACACAGTTATATTTCTTCACATATATTTAAAACAATGCTCTAAATTTTTGAGACGTGTGTGGGGGTGGGGAATTGAACAAAGTTTTGTTCCCAGTCCATGTCAATCACAAGCAGAATCTCTTTCCAGTAATTAAATAAACCTTTTTTGTTTGTTGTTAAAGCTTCATTTTAAAATTTGGGTTGACATTTCTCCCCAATTCCAACTCCACCTTACCTCAGGTCATAAAGCCTGCAGAGGGGCTGCTGCTGCTTCTTTCTTTCCTTCTCTTTCTACCTAATTCTGAATCTGCTATTTTTGACTCATCAGGGTTGGAGGCGGTGGGATAAGGGATTGTGGAATACTTAGGTGCTGAATGGTTCTTATATGACTGAAGACATATGTTTTGGTGTTGGTACTGAGGCGGGAAAGTAAAGAAAAATAAAAGTTTTTTTTTTT